>NW_020539727.1:22024393-22058299 GCF_003426905.1 Ctenocephalides felis
ACCAAATTTTTTAAATGTCAATTTTTAGAGTTCCAATTTTTAGAGTTGCCAATTTCTTGAAATACCAATTTTTTAAAATACCAATTTTTTTAAATACCAATTTAAAAACAATTTTCTTAATTACTATTTATTCTGGATACCAATTATCTTAAATACCATTTTCTTAGATACCATTTTTCTATATATACCAATTTTCCTGAGAACCAATTACTCTAAATACCAATTTTCCAGGATACCAATTTTTCTGGATACCAATTTTCCTAGAAACCAAATTTCATAGATACCAATTTTTTATGACACCAATTTTGTAGGATACTAATTTTCTTGGATACCAATTTTCTTGGATGCCATTTTCCTGTATACCAATTTTTCCTGAGTATCAATTTTATTAGATACTAATTTTCCTAGATACCAATTTTTCTAACTATCAATTTTCCTGGAAACCAATTTTCCTTGATACCAATTTCCCTTGGTACCATTTTTCTTGATACAATTTCCCTAGATACCAATTTTCCTGGATACCAATTTTCCTGCATCCCATTATATCTGGATACCATTTTTCTAAATACCAATTTTCTAGAATACCAATTTTTCTAGATACCAATTTTCCTAGATACCAATTTTCTAGATACCAATTTTTCTGGTTACCAATTTTCCGAAAACACCAATTTTCCAGAGTACAAATTTTACAAAGTACCATTTTTTCTAAATAACAATTTTCTTAAGTACCAATTTCTCTGTTTCCAATTTTCCAGGATACCATTCTGCCTGGGTACCAATTTGTCTGGATTCCAACTTTTCTCGACACCAATTTTCCTCGAAACCAATTTTTCTCAACACCAATTTTTCTTGACATCAATTTTCCAAAATACCAATTTTTCTGGATACCAATTTTCCAAAGTACCTATTTTTCTGGATATCAATTTTCCACAAACACTCATTTTTTGGGATACCAATTTTTCAGAGTACCTATTTTTCTGGATACCAATTTTCCAAGGGCACATATTTATCCAAAATACCAGTTTTCTTAAGTACCAATTTTCCTCGACACCAATTGTACTAAATACCAATTTTTGAAACTAGATACCAATATATTTTATTACTGGCCTTAGTGGCAAAACATTTTATGCTGGATAACAATTTATTTTCACAAATTTTTTGGACCAATTTTTAGCTAGGTATGTATCACTAGTGATTAAAATTCTTTTGCTAGATATCAACTTTCTTAGCCTGATATTTATTTTTTAACTAGATATCAAACATTTTTGTTAGATACCAAAATTCTAGTTGACGCACCAATTTTTCTAGCTAGATACCAATTCAGCTATACACCAATTTGCATTATTACATACCAATTTTCTTTACTAGATACCAATTTTCTTTGCCAAAATAAAATTTTCCAACTTGATTCCTACAATCTTTGACCAAATTCCTTAACAAGACACCATAATCCCTGTCAGGATATCAATTTTTTTACCTTGATACCAATTTTCTTTCCCTGGATACCAATTTTCCTAGCTAGATACCAATTCAGCTACATACCAATTTGCATTATTACATACCAATTTTCTTTGCTACATATCAAATTTTCCAAACTAGATACCAACAATCTTTGAACAAATTCTTTAACAAAACCTTAATAATTCTTGCCAGGATATCAATTTTTTTACCTTGATACCAATTTTCTTTCCCTGGATACCAATTTTCCTAGCTAGATACCAATTCAACTACATATCAATTTGGAGTACTAGATACCAATTTTTTTTGCTAGATATCAAATTTTTAACAAGATTCCTACAATCTTTGAACAAATTCCTCAACAAGACACCAAAATCTTGTCAGGATATCAATTTTTTATACTTTGTGTCCAATTTTAGATCGACGAAGAAACCAACGAAAAAGTAACATTCACCACTTTGCGCGAAAGAGCAGCCACGATTGCTTTATCTTTACTAGCACGAGGAGTAACTCCCGACGACGTCGTCACTCTCGTCGAAAAAACTTCCAGGGAAGCCTTTGCAATTGTTCTAGGATGCATGTTTGTGGGCGCCAAATTCAATGTTTTGGACGCAGGACCAACTGCAGGTAAAAATATATAAGTCTCTTTTTTTGTAAGTCCAATATTTATGTGGCGGATTGAAAATGTTCTTGACAGATGTCAGTTGATTGACGCCAATGTGATGACTAAACTACACAGCACACTTGGAGCTACGCCGATCGTAAAATTGCTCTCTCGGTTTTAGTCATCGATCAATTGTCGGGCTAATAAATTGATATCAAAATTTATATCATATCAGTTTCGTTGTAAATTGAGTTATCAATAAACTCA
This sequence comes from Ctenocephalides felis, assembly GCF_003426905.1. Classification (NCBI taxonomy): domain Eukaryota; kingdom Metazoa; phylum Arthropoda; class Insecta; order Siphonaptera; family Pulicidae; genus Ctenocephalides; species Ctenocephalides felis. The sequence goes on from NW_020539727.1 coordinate 22,026,723, forward strand.
CATTATCATCGAGTCTCCAACATTGATTTACGGTTTCATTTCTAAATATAATTTAAAAAAAAAAAAAAAAAAAAAAAAAAAAAAAAAAATTGTATTTCCATTTATCTTTTTCAGCTGTGATTCTACCTCACCAGTTCCCCAATTTGAGGCCAAAAGTGGTGTTTTGCCATCAGTGTGCAGAAGATTTGGCCCAGAAAGTGGTGCAGGAGACTGATTTGGACGCAGAAGTCATCGTTTTTGGAGGAGCATCGAATCATGGAAACAAAACTTACGAGGATATTTTTGAGGAGTTTGGACAGGTGGAGGAGATCGAGAAATTTAGGTAAGTATGATACATGACTCTTTAAGACATTTGAAACAATATGCAGATTTGTAGGACAACTTGAGGACTTCTGGGATAATCTAATGACTTGAGATCGTGAGATTTTTTTGCGACATTCCTAGTACTAAAGACATTAACGACATCTTAAGGACTTTTGTGGTGTCTTGGAGACTTTCACGACGTCCTGGAGAGTTTCACGACGTCCAGGAGACATTTACGGCGTCCAGGAGACATTTACGGCGTCCAGGAGACATTCACGACGTCCTGGAGACATTCACGACGTCCTGGAGACATTTACGACATTCTGGAGGCAATCGCGACATTCACGACGTCCTGGAGACATTTACGACATTCTGGAGGCAATCGCGACATCCTGGAGACATTTCCGACGTCCTGGAGACATTCACGACGTCGTGGAGATATTTATGACCACCTGGAGACACTTTCGACGTCCTGGAGACATTTACGACGTCCTGGATACATTCACAACATGCTAAACATCTCCTCGTCATTTTGAAGACCTCCTCGTCATTTTTGAGTCCTCCACGTCAATTTGGAGATTTCTTCGTCATTTTTGAGTCCTCCTCGTCAATTTGCAGATCTCCTCGTCATTTTTGAGTCCTCCTGGTAATTTTGGAGAGCTCCTTGTCATCTAGGAGAGCTCCTGGTCATCTTGGACAGCTCCTAGATATCTTGGACAGCTCCTAGATATCTTGGACAGCTCCTAGATATCTTGGACAGCTCCTAGATATCTTGGACAGCTCCTAGATATCTTGGACAGCTCCTAGATATCTTGGACAGCTCCTAGATATCTTGGACAGCTCCTAGATATCTTGGACAGCTCCTAGATATCTTGGACAGCTCCTAGATATATTGGAGAGCTCCTAGATATATTGGACAGCCCCTAGATATCTTGGACAGCCCCTAGATATCTTAGAGAGCTCCTAGATATCTTGGAGAGCTCCTAGATGTCTTGGAGAGCTCCTAGATATATTGGAGAGCTCCTAGATATCTTGGAGAGCTCCTAGATATATTGGAGAGCACCTGGATATCTTGGAGAGCTCCTGGTAATCTTGGACAGCTCCTAGATATCTTGAAGAGCTCCTAGATATCTTGGAGAGCTCCTAGATATCTTGGAGAGCTCCTAGATATCTTAGAGAGCTTCTAGATATCTTGGACAGCTCCTAGATATATTGGAGAGCTCCTAGATATCTTGGAGAGCTCCTAGATATCTTGGAGAGCTTCTAGATATCTTGGAGAGCACCTAGATATCTTGGACAGCTCCTAGATATCTTGGACAGCTCTAGATATCTTGGACAGCTCTAGATATCTTGGACAGCTCCTAGATATCTTGGACAGCTCCTAGATATTTTGGAGAGCTCCTAGATATCTTGGAGAGCTCCTAGATATCTTGGAAAGCTCCTAGATATCTTGGAGAGCTCCTAGATATCTTGGAGAGCTCCTTGATATCTTGGAAAGCTCCTTGATATCTTGGACAGCTCCTAGATATCTTGGAGAGCTCCTTGGATAGCTCCTTGGATAGCTCCTTGATATCTTGGACAGCTCCTGGTCATCTTGGAGAGCTCCTGGTCATCTTAAAGTCTTCCTCGTCATTTTGGATTCCTCCTGCTCATCTTGGAGACCTCCTTGTCACTTTAGAGTCCTCCTCGTCACTTTAGAGTCCCTCTAGTCACTCTAGAGTCCTCCTCGTCACTTTAGAGACCCTCTCGTCACTTTAGAGACCCTCTCGTCACTTTAGAGTCCCTCTAGTCACTCTAGAGTCCTCCTCGTCACTCTAGAGTCCTCCTCGTCACTCTAGAGTCCTCCTCGTCACTCTAGAGTCCTCCTCGTCACTTTATAGTCCTCCTCGTCACTTTGGAGTCGTCCTCGTCATCTTGGAGTCCTTGAAAACATTCTGATCCCTGTCATCCTGATAACAATCTGATGATTTTTCAGGCATTCTGCTCATCTTTCAGACCTCCTGCTTATCTTTCAGACATCCTGCTCATTTTGCAGTTGTTCTAACTTCAAAAACATCCTTGTCATGCTGAAAACATCCTCGTCATCCTGATAGCATCCTGGTCATCTTGCAAAACCTTCTAGCATTTCAAGCTTTTTAGTGATTCATCCTTTGTCATCCCTTAGGAGACTTTTTAAACCCAAAATTTGAGTCAATTTTAATAGAATTTTTTTTTACTAGGCCAACTGTGATTGAGAACATTTATGAAACTTCAGTCTGCATTTGCTGCACCAGTGGAAGCACTGGCAACCCTAAAGGAGTAATGGTCAGGCATTCGGGATTGCATCAGGTCACACTGCCCTTAAGAAAGTAAGTATACTACAGGATAAATTTGAAGAAAAAAAACTGACCATTAGATACGATACTCGTATTTCTAGTATTTAAATATAAATATCTTTTTTAATGATTTCTTTTAGTGTTGATCTAGAAGGAAAAGCAATCTTTACGTATTCTGGGATGTCCTGGGGTTCAGGAATCTTTATGTTGATCGTTGGAATAATTCATGGGGCTTATCGAGTTTATTCCAGGAGACCATTTAACGAGGATGTTTTGTTAAAAATCATGGAAGATCACAAGGTAAGATATTAATAGATATATACATGGGCTGTTCAAAAAGTTTTCGTAATTTTCGTTTTTTCAAAAAAATATTTATTTATTCGTCTACATTAATGTGGTCCCCTTCAAAGTAGTCCCCCCCAGATATAATACACTTATGCCAGCGTTTTTTCCAATTTTCGAAGCACCCTTGATATTCACTTTTTGATATGTCCTTGAGCACTCTCAGCGATTTTCTTCAATCGAGGAAAACCGCCGTCCTTTCATGGGTCTCTTCAACTTTGGGAATAGGAAAAAGTCACACGGAGCCATATCTGATGAATTTTTGCACTTTGCAACACTTTATTTCATTTTTTACGCAAAATTTAATACAAATTCTTTGACTTTTCAATTCTTCCATTGTAAAAATCGCCGAGCTCAGAAAAACACGTCGAACCTTAGCGACTACCACAGACAAAGTAAACAGTGAATATAGCTGAAAATTTCATCATACTTTAGGGGCATGTATACCAACACAATAAAAAAAAAATTTTGACAATCAGACACTCCAGACCCGCGAAATTTAATTATTAGTAATTCCGAGTACTTTTTGAACAGACCACGTATATATAACTTGCTTGCTGAATCAATTAATTAATTAACTATGTTTTATATTTTGTCAGCCTGGTTTCATGCTGCTCTCATGTTTCCAAATATCTTTGCTCAACGCGTATCTACAAGAGAAACCTCATTTGGCAGAACCGGTCTCAGGTAAATATATTAATATACTAGCTGACCCGGCAAACGTTGTTTTGCTAAGTAAGGTATATTCTAAACAATTTCTAGAGAATCAAAAATATTAAGAATGTGTTGTTTGAATGCTATATACAATGAGGTATTATCAAAACAATAAACCTCATTAGTTTGTCTATATTTTGTCCGAAAATTTTATACACTTTCTATAGAAAACATGGTATAATACAATCCAAGTCTTTTGGTCTTTCGACTTATTGATTACGTTTCAAGTTTTTCAGATTCTTTTTGGATTCTCGATTTTGTGTATAATTGTAAATAATACTACTGAGCTTATAAAAAAATTTAAAATTTCTGCGAGGAGAGATAGACAATGAATTAAGTATTTCTTCTTTGACTTGCTTTTTAAAAAGTTTCAAGTAACATTCGATGATTTGAAGTAAATTTAATAAAAAGTATATATATGTAGAGCAAGGCGAGGCACAAATGTCCAATTTGACTTTGAGCAAATATGAATTATATTACGAAAATCAAACCAATTATATCACAACAAATAACACATTTCAATCGAACAATTATTATTTATCTGACTACGTTTAGTAAAATTGCCAGCTACTTTATCAAAGTAAAAACGTGCTCTTTTGATGTGTTACAAAAATTCGTTATGAAAAAACTTGGAACGGCTATGTGGCAAACAGGTTTAATGCCTTTTTTTAATTTTAAAGGTATTTTACAAAATAATTACATTTTTAACTAATGCTGAAAAACTAGCAACGGAAGAAAATACTTTTACTATGTATTTTCAAAGATTACCATTCATTGCCCGATAGCAAAGTCATAAGAATCAGGGTTATAGCTGGTTATACATCTTTTTCCCTTTACTTTCAAATAATGTTGTTAAACAATGCTTAACTTTACTGGTTTTAAATACTTTGGTGGTACAACTTTTAACCTCGGACCTTCAAATATTACTATCCATTCTTCGATAAATTCTGGAAAATTGTAACTGGAAATAAGTTATTTGACAAAATGTCCCTTCGATATATTTCAAATTTATATATATATATATATATATATATATATATATATACATATATATATAAAACCAAGAACTAATAATCTTTCGCTAGAGTTAATCGAGTAATTTCAATTAGACCTTTTTGTTGTCGAATCAAAGAACATTTGCTGATAATATTTATATGTCAATTAGTTGTAAACACCTAAAACATTTTATAACTTATGCATAAAGAAATTATAAATTAACAACAATTAATATATAACTATTTACATTTTTATTACAAATTTTGAGGTTATGTTAAGAAACTATATTTCAAAATATTTTTTTTATTAATTTGTTGATGATTATACTTATTGCTGATATATATAATATAAACACCTCAAATGCTTTATTTAAATACGTATAAACTAATATATATAAATACCTAAGTATATGAAAAATTGCATTCCCATTTCCAAGAAATAAATTTCCCAATCGTCCATGTGGCATCGCTTGCTATTATTAAGAATTAATTTACTTGCCACTTCGTAATAATTTTCCATGGTGATTAAAATATTTATATTATTCACGTAATAATTTTCAAAAAGTAATGATTAAAAAATGCACTTTAATATATTTGTATCAAAACAGAAACACCGAATGGCGAATGACAGTTGACCATTGAAAGTAAATGTCATGGATGAAATCATTGATAGAATCATAGATTCAATAAACTAAATGGATAGTTTATAAATAATTAATTTTGAATTTGAATGAAAAACGGGATAAAAAGTATCTCATATGTTTCTCATGGCTCTAAACTACCTTTCTGCCAATTTGTGTTCTAACTTAAGCAATCCTCTTTTATATATATACTAGCAAACCCAACGAACTCCGTTTCGCCACCAGATGGTTTCGTGAGAAAGATGAAGAAATTTTTTGTTTGTTCTATATTTGAAAAGGAAAAATGTGATTTTATTATACAACGTAATGAATTTATTTCGATTACAAAAATGAAGTGTTTTTTAGTTGAACTTCTCTAAGTAAATGAAAGTGAATCCGCAAATTATCCGTTTCATTGAAGTGCTCTTTGGTAAACCACATTTTTTGTTTTTTGGTCTGACGTTAACACAAACAAAGCGAATGGTTTTCCAACTCGTGAACAGGCAACGTGTAACTGCCCATGTAAAAAACAATGATTTTCTAAATAATTTATTTGAAATTTATCCCGCAAACACTAAGCGATTGCCCTTGCGACTTGTTATTGCGAACGCGAACAAATTGCAATCGTTCAAAGTCAAACGGAAGACCAGTCGGAATCATTGGTATGTCACCAAATCGCCAGCAATTTTTGATTGAATGGTGAAATTCAGTGCGTGTACATCATTATTCTTTGCGGCAAGAATTGCTCGTTGACTTAACCAAGCATAATTCTGATAATTCTCACTAACGTCATTACTCGAATTTTTAATTATGGTGCATGAAGTACCAGCAATTTGCATTAGGGCACGATGCCATACACCACCAGTTAATATTTAAAATAATTATAATTTTTTTTTCTAGGTGTGGAGATGCTTTTTGCAGTTGGTTCCAAAATTTCTCCTCACCAATTTGAGACAACCCAGAACCATTTGGGTTCTGGTAAATTGGTGGTTTGGTATGGTATGACAGAATGTGTTAGTGGTACAATTACTTTGGATTGTCCTGAATATAGGCCAAATACTATTGGCTTTGTTTGTGTCAACACAGAACTGAAGGTAAGCAGTAAATATAGAAAATTCGGGAAATTTTTTGGTTTTTGTCAAATAACTTAAAAATTTCATATGGAACCACCTCTTTTCAGTTAGACAGGGTGAAACTAGATAAATTTTACAACATTTCCAAAGAAACACTTTTATACACACCGATATAAAAGTTTTGAATAAAACGACTTTGAATAATATTTACCTTTTTCCCCAGATAGTAGACATGGATACAGGCCTAAATCTTGGCCCAAACAAACAAGGAGAGATCTACCTTTGTGGCCCAACCATGTTGGGCTATTTTGGCAACCAAGAGGCAACCGATTCGGTTTTGGACGCACAAACCGGTTGGTTCAAAACCGGAGACGTCGGTTATTACGACGAAGACGGTTATGTCTATATAACCGATCGTGTTAAGGAGATTGCTAAATATAAAGGAATATATGTATGTAAAATTAAATTTTCTTAATACCAATACTAATATATAAAAATAAGTCGGATTTTTCTTGCTGACGAAATAACTCTAGAACACACGAACCGATTTCGACAATTCTGCATTCGTTGGAAAAGTCTCGGGCTCCGCAAGGTTTATAGCTAAGAAATTTAGTGGTGCATGGCATCGTGTCCTAATGCAAATTGCTGGAACTTCATGCACCGTAATTAAAAATTCGAGTAATGACATTAATGAGAATTATCAGAATTATGCTTGGTTAAGTCAACGAGCAATTCTTGCCGCAAAGTATAATGATGTACACGCACTGAATTTCACCATTCAATCAAAAATTGCTGGCGATTTGGTGACATACCAATGATTCCGACTGGCCTTTCGTTTGACTTCAAACAAGTCGCAAGGCCGATCGCTTAGTGTTTGCGGGATAAATTTCAAATAGATTATTTAGAAAATCATTGTTTTTCACATGTGGGCAGTTATACGCTGCCTCTTCACGAGTTGGAAAACCATCCGCTTTGTTTGTCTTAACGTCAGACCAAAAAACAAAAAATGTGGTTTACCAAAGAGCACTTCAATGAAACGGATAATTAGGGGATTCACGTTCATTTACTTAGAGAAGTTCAACTAAAAAACAGTTCATTTTTGTAATCGAAAATAAATTCATTACTGTTTCATAATAAAATCATTTTTTTCCTTTTCACATATAAAACAAACTAAAAAGTTTCTTCATCTTTCTCACGAAGCCATCTGGTGGCGAAACGGAGTTCGTCGAATAATATATTAATTATTCAATTTTTTTTTTCTCTTAAGGTAAATCCAAGTGACATCGAGGACAAAGTTTGCAAACATCCTTCGGTAAGAAGTTGTGCAGTGGTATCAGTACCTCATGATGAAGTTTGCGATTTGATGGTAGGATTTGTTGAACTTTTACCAGATTACAAGGACAAAATCACTGCTGAAGAACTGGAGGAATATACCAATGGTAAGTTGAAAAAAAAATTATTCACAAACTTTATATGGGAGTACTGTTTTTCAATCAGATAAGGAGAAACAAAATAAAATATACTACAATTCCGTGCCAACAGTTATATACACTCCGATATAAAAGATTTCATTAAAACGACTTTAAATTAGATGTTTCCTTCTTATTTTTTCATTACCGATTGTGTTATTTGATGCTTTCTATATGAGTATGCAAATTAATGTTGCATTCTTAGTGAACGAGTTAAAACAGCAAATCGTGATTAACACAGTTCGATGGCAAATTGAAAGTATTATATAATGGACTTTTTGAATTTCTAAAATATCTCAAAGCGTTCTCGAGATATTGCATTTTTAAACATTTCGATTTCGCAGGATCCATATTGATTTTTTGCAACTTATAAAATTTGCAAAGTGTAAAATGCAATTTTATAAAAACTGTTGCAGATATTTTGGTGATTCAAAAAGTTGTTCTAGTAACATTTTTAATCTGCCATCGAATAGTAATACTCTCGATTTCCAATTTTTACTAGTTCATCAAGAATGTACATTATACATAAATAAATCTTCAGGAATTGAAATAGTTAACTATGCAAGTCGATAGTATGTATCTTTATAGTCAGTTAATATATTTTTAAAGTTAATTTATTATTACCGATTGTGTTATTTCATGCCTTCTATATGAGTATGCAATTTTAAGTTGCATTCTCAGTGAACGAGTTAAAACAACAAATCGTGATTATCACAGTTCGATGGCAAATTGAAAGTATTATATAAGCGAATTTTTGAATTTCTAAAATATCTCAAAGCGTTTTCGAGATATTGCATTTTTAAACATTTCGATTTCGCAGGATCCATATTGATTTTTCACAACTTATAAAATTTGCAAAGTGTAAAAATGCAATTTTATAAAAACTATTGCAGATATTTTGGTGATTCAAAAAGTTGTTCTATAAGCATTTTTAATTTGCCATCGAATCGTAATACTCTCGATCTCCAATGTTCACTCATTTACTAATAATATGTTATAAATATATTCACTCTAAGCTTTTGGTAAAAAAAGTTAGCTTATATATAATACGTTTTAGAAATTAATTTATAGCTGTACAATATATTATTTATCATTTTCTATATGAGTATGCAATTTTCAGTTGCATTCTCAGTGAACGAGTTAAAACAACAAATCGTCATTTTAATATTAAAATGTTATAAGAACCACTTTTTGAATTACTGAAATATTCCTAAAGGTTCCCGAGATATACCAATTTATATATATTTATCTAATCGAAATTTAGAATCAAGTACAAGAAAAAAATTAAGAACATTAAATGGTTTTAAAAAATTTTGTACGAAGCGTGATTGCTGAAGTAGAAAAGTTTAAATAATGGATAGTGTTTTATAATATGTATACTATGCAGGTAAATTTTTAAATTTCAATAATTATCTCGACAAGATAAATTATCTAGGATTATCTGAACAAAGTACATAATTCCTCAACGTTATGAGTAAGCAAAATTGTACTTTAGTACGAAATTCGTAATACAAGTATACCAAACACACACACACACACATATATATATATATATATATATATATATATTATTATAATCATGTATAAATCAATATATACATTTATATATCCAATTCCCTTACAAACTAAGGCAGTTAGGCCATATATAATCATGTATAAATCAATATATACATTTATATATCGAATTCCCATAAAAACTAGGGTAGTTAGGCCATATATAATCATGTATAAATCAATATATACATTTATATATCCAATTCCCATACAAACTAAGGCAGTTAGGCCATATATAATCATGTATAAATCAATATATACGTTTTTTTTATCCAATTTCCATACAAACTAAGGCATTTAGGCAATATATAATTGTGTATAAATCAATATATACATTTATATATCCTATTTCCCATACAAACTAAGGCAGTTAGTATATATATATATATATATATATATATATATAAATTAACAAAATTTACTTACAAATTCCTCTAAATCCTTTCGATTTCATTTTTCTGCCGTCCTCAGCCAAAAAAGACCCCAAAAAACACATCACATAACTTTTTATAAAAACAAACACACACGATTAATAAATACACAGCTTTTGCACAAAACTTTTATAATTATTACCTACTTGTTTTTAAATTATTGAATTCACTCAATATAAAAATACAAATCACCCCAGGAACACCTGAAAAAAAAACAAATAATATAATGTCTTACAAAAAATATTTAATATTTATTTAAATATTTATTTGACTAAACAAATTTAATTAGGAAACATTAAAGTGAAAATTAATTATATGTCTAAAAACAACATTATGTTCAACAATGAGTTATTTACTTAAAAAAGGCAATTTATTGAAATTTTGTTTATTATAATATAATTTATAAATTAAGTAGTACATTTGAGGTTTTTTTAAAGTTAAATATTTCGTTTTTCCAAGCTCTTGTTCTATCTACACAAATAGATTGAATTAATAAATAAATAATTATTCTACTAAACAGAATCAGATTAGGACTTAGAAGAATCATTTATCATCTGAAGAGCATTTTTTTTTTTTTGAAATTTATTTTAAAGTTTTAATTATGTGCCCACATAGATTAAAAATTACATAGATTGTATTCTGAAATGCTGGAAGATATATAAGAAAATAAATTGAGTATAAAATACATTTTTCAGTATATGTTATATTTTACTTCATTCTTTAGCAATAAATAGAAAATTCGGGACATTTTTTTGGTTTTTGTCAAATAACTCAAAAATTTCATATAGAACTACCCCTTTTCAGTCAGATGGGGTGAAACTAGATAAAATTTACAACATTTCCTACAAAACACTTTTATACAGTCCAATATAAAAGTTTTGAATAAAACGATTTTGAATTTGTATAAAGCAATCCAATGGGAATCCACTAAGATTCCTACTTTTCTAAAGAGATTGCATGCAGCGCCTCTATGTAAAATTGTTCCCAAATCGTGAGGAACTACGTATTGACTACCGGGTTCATATGGTTCGGTGTTAGATGGCGCCACCGTCGCCAAACGTTTGACAGTTCTCAACGATTCATATATATATACTAGCTGTCCCAGATTGTATGGGAATTGGATATATATATATGTATATATTGATTTATACATAATTATATATGGCCTAACTGCCTTAGTTTGTATGGGAATTGGATATATAAATGTATATATTGATTTATACATAATTATATATATACTAACTGTCTCGGTTTGTATGGAAATTGGATATATAAATGTATATATCAATTTTTACATGATTATATATATACTAACTGTCTCGGTTTGTATGGAAATTGGATATATAAATGTATATATCAATTTATACATGATTATATATGGCCTAACTGCCTTAGTTTGTATGGGAATTGGATATATAAATGTATATATCAATTTATACATGATTATATATGGCCTAACTGCCTTAGTTTGTATGGGAATAGGATATATAAATGTATATATTGATTTATACATGATTATATATATACTAACTGTCTCGGTTTGTATGGAAATTGGATATATAAATGTATATATCGATTTATATATGATTCTATATGGGCTAACTGCCTTAGTTTGTATGGGAATTGGATATATAAATGTATATATTGATTTATACATGACCATATATATACTAGCTCTCCCAGTTTGTATGGGAATTGGATATATAAATGTATATATTGATTTATACATGATTCTATATGGGCTAACTGCCTTAGTTTGTATGGTAATTGGATATATAAATGTATATATCAATTTATACATGATTATATATGGCCTAACTGCCTTAGTTTGTATGGGAATTGGATATATAAATGTATATATCGATTTATACATGATTATATATACTAACTGCCCCAATTTGTATGGAAAATGGATATATCAATGTATATATTGATTTATACATGATTATATATATACTAACTGTCTTAGTTTGTGGGAAATGGGAAATGCATATTTATGATTATTTCATAAAATATTGGATTCAATATTTTTATTCTTGAAATAAATGTCTAAAATATCACATATTTAAATTACAATTCATTTAAACTATCCCAACATGATCAAACAGCCACACAAACTTACTTCAACATCTCCATTTTGCATTTGGGTGCACGTGCTCGGGTTTTATTTTTATAAAATTTAATTAGTTATCTAGTTATTTAATTTAATTATTATGTTAACATTATATTTAATATTTTTAACATTTAAATAAATATCTAAGGTATCATGTATCCAAAGTAGACTTAATTTAATGTATCCTAAAATGACCAAAAAAAATCTTCTAAACCATGCAAAACTCACCTGACAAAAAAACCTTCCTTTAGCACTCGCGATTTACATTAAATAACTTAATATATTATAACAAAAAATAAACGTACTATACTATACACTATATATATATATATATAATATATATATATATTATATATATATATATATATACTAAATACACTATATAAACTCAAATAATTTTATTTTATTTAAACTTTATACGACAAATGAAGCATCTTTTCGCTTCTAGTAGTTGCTTCTGCAACTACTTTTACGACACTGATGGAAAAAACCTGAAAAATATTCGAATTTAATATAAAATATATTATGTAATATTATTGATATTGAATACAAAAGGTTTTGACGAATAGCTTTGTATGGATTAAAATTCAATAGTCCGGGCGGCACCGACAGAAGCTAAATAATAAACATGTATAATAAATGTGATTTTTATTTTGAAAATAAAACTTATATTATAATTAATAATTAATTAAATTAATAAGTTATTTATTTAATGACTGAATAATTTATTCATTAACTTGTTATATTTTTTTAAATATTTATTTATTAATTTAATTATAACGCATTTATTTCATTTTAAATTTATTCTTTATTTTAAATAAATAATTAATTAGTTAATTAATTTCATTAGTTTATTTATTTATTTTATTCTTTTATATATATATATATATATATATATATATTTTCAAATTTTTATTAATTGACCTATTAATAAATTTATTTATTTATTTGAACATACACTCATTAATTAAATAATTGAATAATTTATGAATTTATTAATTCCCTTAATTAATTGTTTAATTTAATAATTTAATTCACTAATTATTTAGCTATTAATTAATTTATTTATTTATTTAGACATTATCTCATTAATTAATTGGTTAATTGATTAATCTATTAACCTAATTAATTATTTATTTAGCTATTAATTAATTAATTTATTTATTCAGACTTGCACTCATTATTTAAATAATTGATTAATTTAATAATTAATTTAATTAGATGTTTATTTTATTATTTATTCAGCTAATAATTTATTTATGTTCCAAATTTTTCTCAAAATGTAATTAATTCTTGTATAATTTATTATTTTTTTATTTATTTTTTCATTTGACATGAATTTGTTTATTCGTTTATTCATTAATTAAAATTTTTATTTATTGAATTTATCAAAAAAAACATGGACTATTCACGCTTTTTTTTAAAAAAAACATTTTACTCAACTTGTTAATTTATTTATTATTTTTTTATTTATTTCCAGAACACGTTCACGACCACGAAAAACTCCGAGGAGGTCTTTACATAGTGCAGGAGCTGCCCGTCCTAACAAATGGCAAAAAAGATAAACCAACAGTTCGAAAAATGGCAAAAGAAATGTCTCAACAGATCTATGAAAAATACGACAACTCGACTAGAAAATAAAAGAGAGAATACTCTTGTTGAAATAGTTTGTAATGTAGATTTATAATAAATAAAATTGATAAAAATTTTCTTTGTTATTCAAGTCATTATCATACCTCGAATACCCATTATACCGTCATATGATAAAGGTTTTTTTTTTATTATTTACTTTAAAAATATTTATTTATTATACAATACATTAATTTACAATATTTATAATACAAATTTCAATATTTGTTAGTTTAAATTTAGCTAAATGAGTTTTAACTAATTAAATTAATCAATATTAATATTTTTTTGTTCAATAAAATGACTCGAAAAAAAAAACTAATATTACATATCCATACACGCACACATAAAATCTAAAATAATATAATAAAAATATTTACAACCTTCTTTACACAATTTTTGTTTAAAAAAAATGCATAAAAATATTTTTTACATAATTTACAAGTGCAAAATAAAATTTATTTATATATTTTTTTTGATAAATGTTTTATATAAAAATTTATTATTTTATTTAAGGCCTTAAAATTTAAGGCAGTAGGCCTTTTTTTTACTCACAACGAAACTCAACTCAATTTATAAAATATCAATTTGATATTTCAAGGAAAATCTCTTAGGTGTAAAATATTATAGGCCTGTGATAATATTATAAAAAACTTTCTGCTTGTATTGACAAAACAATTGCTTTTGAGGATAAAAAATTCTAACACCTTTTTTTTCATAAAATATTTTTGCAATTTTGGATTAAAAATTCAAAAAAATCAAAAAATTACCCAGGCTAAGCACAGTCTAAGCGCCACTCTAGTACAAATGTTTTCGCAAGTGCGTTCAGACTGTTTATGTACTGGAGCTCTTTTCCAATTTTGTGAGAAAACTATTGAAAAATGAGAAAATGCCGACAAGCTAAGCACACTATAAGTGAAAGTGTCGCACAGAATTATTCGCAAATGCGTTTAGACTGTGACTGTACGGGAGCACTCTTTCAATTTTGTGCAAATTAGGCAACTATTTTTTTTTGTTGAAATTGAATTCGAAATGAAATGACGATTGTTAATGTTTCCGGAGTAACTTGATTTATGATTTACATTTTATTTGCTAAGATATAACAAGATAGCAAAAATAATGAAAGCTACAGTATTTGTTATTACCGTTTAAAATTTCTCGGATATTTTATTACGGTACGGGAAGTTCCAGCAATTTGTCTTAAGAAACAATGCCATACACCACTAGTTTTGATAATAAAAATTCACCAAAATTAGTGTTTTGTTGACCCATTATTAAGATTTAAAATAAAGAGAATACTCATTCCACCAATCTCCATTATACCGACTGATTTGTGTTAAGGTTCAGTGGTTAAAGTGATGGGATGCCATATAAATAAATAAATTTAATTAATCCTTAATAAATTTAATTGATTTTTTGGGATAGATAGTTCCTTAAAAGTGTAATTTCCAATCAGAAAACGTGTCACATGAGCCATGTTACCACTTTTCATAGGCCTATAATATTTTAAAAGTAAACCTGAGAGATTCCAAGATTTCTCCTTGTTTGTGTTTACATATTTAATTGTTTATATTAATTGTAAATAATAATAATAATATTAATAATAATAAAATAGATGACAACTATTGTAAATTGACTGCTAACCTAACTACGCAATATATATATATATATATATATATATATATATATATATATATATATGTGTGTGTGTGCACTATTGGATGACATTGAACTCCTCCTAAACGGCTAATCCAATTTCGATAAAACTTTTTGTGTATATCCAAAAGTATTTTATGATATATATATATATATATATATATATATAATATTAAATTAGTTTAAATAATTAATATTATTATACAATATTTATAATAAATGTCTTGAAACAATAAACTTAATATTTGTGCAAAAATCATTTGCAAATTGAATCATCATTATAATATATATTTATATATTGTCTAAAATTATATATATATATATATATATATATATATATATATAAATATGTATAGAGTATTATTTGCAAATTTTTCAGGTATCTGTAAGCTTTAAATTTACAGAAATATACACATTTTTGTATACAAACATTAATATTAAAGTGATATATAAATATATATATATATATATATATATATATATATATATATATATATATATATATATATATATATATATATTTATAAATATATATTTAGACAACTAATATTAGAAGTCACTTGCTAACATTTTACTATTTAAAAAAAATCCAGAACTAAATTATTTTTTAAAATTAAAAAAGAACTTTAATACGTTTATGTGTGTATCTGTTTGTGTTTGTATGTAATGCGGATACAATGTTTCATCGACGATTCCAGGGGCACGGATCAACCGATTTGAATGATTCAAAAAACATTCGATTCCTATTTATAAGGAGATGTGCTGATTAGTTTTTGGCGAAGGCAGGTCTAGTAGTTTAAGAGATACGGAGCAAAGAGTGCAGAGAATAGAAATCGAGTTTTTGAGAGAACGGAGTATCGGATTTGAATGATCTAAAAAACATTCAAATTGTAATGATTGGGAGAAGAGGTTATTAGTTTTTGGCAAAGATAGGTCCAGCGGTTTTGAAGATACAGAGCTAAATGTGAAAAAATGACAGTTTTTGAGTGAACTAAGTGTCTGATTTGAATAATCTAAAAAACTTTTTGCTTGTTTACAATATTTATAATAATTTATTTGAAAACATTTAATATTCATTGAACATTTCGTTACCGTACGGGAAGTTCAAGCAATTTGCCTTAAGACACGATGCCATACACACCACTAATTTATTTATAAATTTTGTAGTTTACCTAATTATTGTAAATTTGTTCCACCAGGCTTTTTACGGTATCAAACGATTCAGAACGACCTGTAACATCGACAAAACCTAATAAATAAATCCACATAAAACAATACTTAAATAAATTATTTGCATAAACTCATAACTATACTACATTCCAATACCAGATTTCAAAATTTCACCTACCAAAAATCTTGACATCTTTTAGTTTTTGTATGGAATTTAGTACAGCATATAGTATACCAAGTTCCATAGCAAGATGTCAGCACGCTTTGTATAAGAAAAATCTCATCAGAATGGAATTTTGAATAGAAAGTAGTATAATTTCAGGCGTTTTTCGTGAAAATAAAAAGGTTTTTAGGGCTTTTCGGGTCGAAATTTTTGAAACTAATAGTTATTAACATGTATATACACACATATATATTGGTGTCAAAGGATTTAGAATAACTTGAAATGTAAAAAAACGCTTTAAGTTGATTTATAAAAGAAAAAACCATGGAAATAGAACATATGTATAACTTTTTCTATTAATTGCCTTGTATATATATATATATATATATATATATATACATATATAATTTTACTCCTATTTACACAATCATCAACATTTAACAACATTTAAACATTTCAACATATATTTTTCTAACAAATTACAAAAAAACAATTCAATTGTCCATCCATTCCAAAGGCTTAAAGACTGGCCTTAATATTTACACTATTGCACACAATGTCCTGCTTTTTCTCATTTATACTTAATTACAAATTATTTTATATATATTAATTAATATTATTTTTTTAATTATTTAATTAATTAATTAGAAAAATAATGCAAATTCTTCAGCAGCCTCGAAGAAGGCTGGAGGTTTTTTTTTTGATTTTGCCTGCAAAAATAATGAAATAAAAATATAATTATAAATAAATATACAAGCATATATATATATATATACATACATATATATATATATATATATATATATATATACATATATATCTGTAGTACTAGATATAAAACAAATACTTAGTAAGTGGCAGTACATTTGTGCATTTATATCTCTTGTAACTTCTGCAAGGTTTGTTCAATTTATATGAAATATTTGGCAAATTTGTTCTAAATTAAATTGTCTATAATATTGTCAATACTATATGACCCTACAGCAACTCGTTATACTTTAAAATTAAATTAATGCATCTAAAAGTTATAGTTTGTACCTACCTGTACTTGTAATAGAAAATTAATATTTACAAAGTTTAGTGTAAAAAAAAGATCATACAGAGTTGATGTATTAGACAATATTATAGATTATTTATTTCTCAACAAATTTTCCGAATACACCATTCATATCAAACAAACCCTTCAAAAGTTACACCCAATTTCTCTAGTCTGTTCTATGTGCATTGGTACCTTCAAAATGCCTTCGCTTGTTGTTAATTGCAATTTTAAAGTAAACCGAGTTGCTGTAGAGTATTATAGTATTAGACAATATTATTAACAATGCAATTCTGCACAAATCTCGCTAACATTCCTTGAACCCCAGACAACCCGTTCAAAAGTTACACCCATTTCCTTACTGTCCATTTGCATGGACACCTTTCAAAATGCCTTCACTTGTTGTTTATTGCAATTTTAAAGCACACCGAGTTGCTGTAGAGCATTATTGTAATAGACAATATTATAAACAATTGAACCCTGCACAAATTTGCTTATTATTCCATGAACCCCAGACAACCCTTTAAAAAGTTACACCCAAATTGTCTAGTCTCATCCACTTGCATTGGTACCTTTAAAATCCCTCGCCTTTTGTTAATTGCAAGTTTAAAGCACACCGAGTTACTGTAGAGCATTATCGTATTAGACAACATTATAAACAATTGAATTCTGAACAAATCTCCTTAATATTCCATTAACCCCAGACAACCCGTTCAAAAGTTACACCCAATTTCTCTAGTCTCTTCTATTTGTATGCACACCTTTCAAAATCCCACACCTGTTGTTAATTGCAATTTTAAAGTACACCGAGTTGCTGTAGAGCATTATTATATTAGACAACATTATTAACAATTTAATTCTAAACAAATTTGCCTAATATTCCATTCACACCAGACAACCCATTCAAAAGTTACACCCAATTTCCCGACTCTCTTCTATTTGCATCGACACCTTTCAAAATCCTTTGCATGTTATTTATTGCAATTTTAAGCACACCGAGTTGCTGTAGGGTTTTATAGTATTAGACAATATTATAAATAATTGAATTCTGAACAAATTTGCTTAATATTCCATGAACCCCAGACAACCCGTTCAAAAGTTACACCCAATTTGTCTTCTGTCTTCTATTTGCATGCACACCTTTCAAAATCCTTCGCCTGTTGTTTATTGCAATTTTAAAGTAAACCGAGTTGCTGTAAAGCATTATCGTATTAGACAAATTCATAAACAATATAATTCTGCACAAATTTGCCTAATATTCCATTTAACCCAGACAACCCGTTCAAAAGTTACATCCAATTTGTCTACTCTGTTCTATGTGCATTGGTACCTTCAAAATCTTTCACCAATTGTTTATTGCAATATTAAAGTAAACCGAGTTGCTGTAGAGTCTTCTTGTATTAGACAATATTATAAACAATTTAATTCTGCACAAATTTGCCTTATATTCCATGAACCCCAGACAACCCGTTCAAAAGTTACACTTAATTTCCCTACTCTCTTCCAAGTGCATGCACACCTTTCAAAATTCTACACCTATTGTTAATAGCGATTTTAAAGTATATGGAGTTGCTGTAGAGCATTCATGCATTAGACAACATTATTAACCAAGTAATTCTGCACAAATCTCTCTTACATCCCATCAACCCCAAACAACCCCTTCAACTACAAACAAATCCTTTACCCCTTACATTTGCATTGATTCCTTCATCAGCTCCACCATCACCACTCTGCTCCTCCGCCACCAGCTCCTGTACTATTTCAAACGATTGATGACCAGATCGCTGACCACTCCCAGGGCCTTCTGGTAAGGCGAATCTGCCAATTTTCCCAATTGTCTGCAGGCTTCGACGCAGTGTTTCCTGGCCAGAAACCTGGTCTGCTCCAGGCCATTGGATTTGTGGACTAATTCGAAGGCGCGCTCGAAGTCTCCTGGTTCCTGGAAGCGGCGCATTATCATCGGATTCAGCTCTGGAAACTGGAAAGATAAATAGATAGTTGGTAAATAGATCACTAAAAGGTGGAAATTGATAGTGGGTAAATGGTTAAAGGATGCTCAACTGGTAACCAGACAGTTACCAGATGGCAGACTAGAAAAGGCAACTGGTAAATTGAACAACTGGTATTTTGAAATTAAGTCAGTAGTACATATTTAAGTAAAAAATAGATAAATTAAAAAAAATGTGAATGGTTAATAGACTCAAAACCAGACTTGTTTCCCAAACATCAGACCAGAAGTTGACAAAAGACAAATGGAAGAGACTAGAAAAATTGAGTGTAACTTTTGAACTGGTTGTCTGGGGTTCATGGAATATTAGGCAAATTTGTGCAGAATTTATTTGTTTATAATATTGTCTAATACAATAATGCTCTACAGCAACTCGGTATATTTTAAAATTACAATAAACGACATGCAAAGGATTATGAAGCAAACCAATGCAAATAAAAGACAGTAGAGAAATTAAGTGTAACTTTTGAATTTGTTGTCTGGGGTTATTGGAATATTAGGCAAATTTGTGCAGAATTAAATTGTTTATAATATTGTTTAATACAACAATGCTCTAGAGCAACTCGGTGTGCTTTAAAATTGCAATAAACAACATGCAAAGGATTTTGAATGTGCCAATACAAATAGAAGGGAGTAGAGAAATTGGACGTAATTTTTGAACGGTTTGTCTGGGATTGATGAAATATTAGGCAAATTTGTGCAGAATTAAGTTGTTTGTAATATTGTCTAATACGATAATGCTCTAGAGCAACTCGGTATACTCCAAAATTGCAATTACCAACAGGCGAAGAATTTTAAAAGCATCAATGCAAATGGAAGAGACTAGAAAAATTGGATGTATCTTTTGAACGGGTTGTCTGGGGTTGATGGAATATTAGAGAAATTTGTGCAGAATTTAATTGCTTATAAATTTGTCTAATACAATAATGCTCTACAGCAACTCGGTAAACTTTAAAATTGAAATTAACAACAAGCGATGGCATGAACGATGGTCTGTCGTAGAATTGATTTTCAGAATATTGATAATTTACGGAGCTTTGCAGGACGCACCGTTTGTACTACAACTTCATAAATTGGATATGTCATTTCTCAAAGTGTCTATTTTAGCAACAAATACTAAAATTGATAGAGTTTCAAACAATATTTTGTGTTATAAAAGATTCTACCGAACAGTGCTGGCTTGAACGATAATTGACTTTTAGCATATTGATAATTTAGGGAGCTTTGCAGGACGCACCGTTTGTACTACGACCTCATAAATTGGATATGTCATTTCTTAAAGTGTCTATTTTAGCAGTAAATAATAAAATTGATAGAGTTTCTAACAATATTTTGTGTTATAAAAGATTCTACCAAACAGTGCTGGCTTGAACGATAATTGACTTTCAGAATATTGATAATTTAGGGAGCTTTGCAGGACGCACCGTTGGTATTACAACTTCATAAATTGGATATGTAATTTCTTAAAGTGTCTACTTTAGCAACAAATACTAAAATTGATAAGGTTTCTAACAATATTTTGTGTTAAAAAAGATTTTACCGAACAGTGTTGGCATGAACGATACTTGACTTGCAGCATATTGATAATTTAGGGAGCTTTGCAGGACGCACCGTTTGTACTACAACCTTGTAATTTAGATATGTCATTTCCCAAAGTGTTTACTTTGGCAACAAATACTAAAACTGATAAGGTTTCTAACAAACTTTTGTGTTACAAAAGATTTTCAATAACACCTTCCATACTTGTCTTGGTCAACAACCCCAACTTTTAGGTCTTCGCCAACGTTGCCAATTTCCATAATTTTCTTACCCTTTCGCATGCAAATAGTACAGGGGCGGTTGCCAATCCTAATTTCAGGTCTGCTGCCACAGGTTTGCCCATGGCATCCGAACTGGAGACAAAATCCAGGAGATCGTCCACCAATTGAAAGGCCAGACCAACATTTCTTCCATACTGGTAGGCTGCTTCACAGGTTTCCTGGTCTGCACCACCCAACATGGCAACCTGGTACAAAATGGTAAATGATAATTGTCTTTATTGGTATACCACAATATTTTTTTTTACCGCTTTGACGCTATTGGCTATCAGAGATGCTGTTTTCCTGTACGTTTTTGTGAGGTAGTGTGCAAATCGTTCGTTTTCAGTTTCCTTTGATCCCAGTTGCATAAATTCACCTTGTACCAAATCCGTAATTACCTAATAAATAGATAAAAGATATTATTTAAAAATTAATATATAATTTTTAATATACTTTTTGTGGTTTTTACCTGACTCAACACAAGTGTTACGTCATCATTTCTTAATTTTGCAATCATCATCGAGGCGACTGCCAATATAAAGTCTCCTGCCATTGCAACCTGCCAAAAAAAATGAAATATTAACAAAAATAATAATAAAAACCAAAAACTAAATATAGTATTATTTAAACAAATATAGAACCCGGTTAAGACGATCATGCTTAATACGATTTTTCGGGTAATACTTGACTATACACCTGTCGATGCACTTTGAAACATATTTAATATGCTATTTCAACTGTTGTATTTTCAAATGTCATTTTAAAGTATACCGAGTTGTTATAGGGACTTATGATGTTAGACGATATTTTAGACAATTTAATTTTGTGTAAATTCACCAAAGATATGGATTATTTTTAAAGAATAGTTTAAGAGTGATAAATGTTTTAACCAAGAAATGCACTTGTACAAGGAAGAGATATCTTGTACTCTCTGAATATATATATTTTGTTTTCTATTGCCATTTTAGAGTATACCGAGTTGATATAGAGACTTATGATGTTAGACAATGTTATAGACAATTGAATTTTATTAATATTTTCTAAATACACCATTTAATTATAATGAATAGTTTAAAAGTTACAGGTGATTTCTCGCAAAAATGTATACTACACTCATTAAATTCCTCGATTTCTGTATATATATATATATATATATATATATATATATATATATATATATATATAAATCTCGTGTCACGATGTTGGTTCGCGATGGACGCCCAAACTACTGAACCGATTTTAAATTTTATTGGCTCATCGTGTGCATATATATCCAACTTAGGTTATAGGAAATTTTGAAAAGTAAATTTGAAATATAAATATATAATTTTTATAAATTTCTAAAAATTTTGACAGAAAATGATCAAAAAAAAAACAAAACACTAAAATGACGAATGTCAAAATTTAGGAAAACTTCGATATATAATTTTTGAAAAAAAAAATTTACATTTCAAAAAATAAAATTCAAAAACATGTACATATATAGAAATATCCAACATTTAAATCCAAATTTGATGAAAAGCTTTATTCAAAATCACTGTTTATAGTTTTAAATCTAATTAAAAATCAATGCTTAAAAATTTAAATAAATGTTGACATGTAAAAAGATTAAATGTCATTTGTCAGTATTTATGAAAATAATTATATAAATAGATTTACGATTTAGATTTAATTGATTAGCTTACCAAATTATTTTGGAAACCAAAACTTCATCAAAACATTATAGATCAGAGATCACAAAAAAGCGGCATATTGAATTTAAAATTAATCATAAACAAAATTTTTACATTTCACAAAAAAATGTTTAACGACTATAAGAAGCAAATAAATTAATTATTCCAAGTTATGTTATAGGCAATATTGCCAAGCAAATTATAGATACAAAACATTATTGTAAAATAAATATTATCATATAATTTTAATTTTGGACCAAGAAGGAAATATTTTGACATTTATAAATTTAGTTTAGATATATGAAATTGACATTCACTATTTTTCAATTAAATGCAAAAGTAAATAATCAAATATTTATATAAAAATTGTATATTTAGATAAAGATACAATAGTCAAAAACCAGATCTTTATGTAAAAAATTATTTATTTCCACAATATTCCTGTGTTGGTTTAGCCAAACTTATGAATTTAACAATTATATAATTATTCATTGATGACTTAAAATAATTAGTAATTTATTAACAAATAAATAATATTTGAAAGGAAATTTTATCGACATATATGACATGACAAAAGTATAATAAACAAAAAACTATGATGCGAGTGAATTAATTTTTGAAGTATGAAATGTCAAATAATTTTGAAAATTATAACAAGTTTTTAACTATTTGTCAAAGAATCAGAGTCCAAATCTATTAAATATTTGATTTTTGGCACTTGTATTAATTTTTTATCAATTTAGGCATTTTTTTTATGGCAAAACAACGTTTGCCGGGTTAGCTACAATATATATATATATATATATATATATATATATATATATATATATATCTATATTAATATTGGGTATACCGAGTTGCTCTATGATATTTCTATAAAACCCACTCTTACTTTCATAATTATATTTCCCATTTTTTGCTAATAAAATTACAAAATCTGAACCGAAAAAAGAGTAATTTATATTTCGTTGCAATCATTTTATCAAATTGCAATACCGGTTTCATATATCGTTTGGCAATAGAATAATTATTCGCTTATATTTATTTCGATATTATCTTTATCTGTATTAGATACATAGATAAAGATACAATTGAAAGTCTAGGTTGCTCAAGAACATATGTTCGCATGTCGATTAGAGCAATGAAGGACGAAATACTATTTTTGCTATAACTTTTAAACCATTTGTTGTAAATGAATAGTATATTTGGTGAATTTGTTGAAAATTCAATTTTATATAATATTGTCTAATATTGTAAGTCCCTACAGCAACTGGTTCTACTTATAACTAGCTTTGAAAATGCAGTATGAATATAAATACGTAGTGTGTATGGCAACCGTAAATAATTTATAACTCTTAAACTATTCGTTATAAACAATTATTGTCTTTGGTAAATTTACACAAAATTAAATGGTCTTTAATATTGTCTAACATCATAAGTCCCTATATCAACTCGGTATACTCTAAAATGGCGATAGAAAACGAAATTTGTCCTCGATTTCTCGATAGGCCTCTAAAAGGCCTCCGTAGCAAGACTTTTATAGAAAATGCATATATGCATTGTTAATTGAAAACGAAACGTTGTTTCTATTTATTTATATATGGATATGAAATAATAATAATATCGCAATCGTTAAAAGTGCAATCACACATCGATTTCATATCGTTTCGTGTCCAGAATAAATAATTTAGAATAAATTTAGACCAATATGTAGTAATAAATAGAGAGATTTATTACGTGACGTTATTTTTTTTTTTGCTGAAAATTTGCGCAAATATAGCTAGAGTATTGATAAAGTTTGTGTAAAATTTTGGAGCTAATATATGTATTGGTTTGTGTCAAAAATTATTATCAAATTGTTGGAAAATATAAATTTTGTTTTAAAAAGTGTTAGATATTTCACAAGTTTTCGTTCAACACAGTTTTTTTGGATTTATTAATATTTTTAAAATTCACTAAAGCTTTGTTTAAATTAATACTCAAGAATCTGAAATAATATTCTTTATTGTTGATTGTTAATTAATAAATGAAAAATAACAACATTTTGGATCAGAAAGATGAGCCTAGGTAATACAAAACCGCACTTATTTTTTATATCACTTGTAATTTCAGAAATAGTCATTAAAGTTAATAGGAATGTTTGGCAAATTTGTTTAAAATTGAATAATCTATGAATAGTTCTAAGATTATAAAACCCTACAGCAACTCGGTATACTTTAAAATAGCATTTAGAAATAAATATCTTCAATAAACTTGATTGAAGACAGTCTAAAAATGATCTGAAATGCATGTGCACCTGGCATTTTTTATAATATTTTTCATAACTTTTAAACAAAACGCCTAATTTAGATAGAATATTTGACAAATTTGTTCGAAATGGAATAATCTATGAATTGTTCTAATATTATAAAACCCTACAGCAACTCGGTATACTTTAAAAACACGTTTGAAATCAGAGAAGTGCGCTTAGGTAATACAAAACGCACTGATTTATTACATCTCTTGTAACTTTTAAATAGTTTGTCTAATTGAAACAAAATTTTCGGCAAATTTGTACAAAATTAAATAGTCTTTCATATTGTCTAACATTATAAAAACCTACAGCAACTCGGTATACTTTAAAAAGCATTTAAAAATAAATATCTTTAATAAACTCGATTGAAAAGATTTGAAGTAATGTGCACTGGGCGCATAATATTTTTCATAACTTTTAAACAAAAAGCCTAATATAAATGGAATATTTGACAAATTTGTTCAAAATTGAATAATCTATGAATTGTTCTAATATTATAAAGTCCTAAAGCAACTCGGTATACTTTAAAACCACATTTGAAATCAGAAAAAATATCTGAGTTCACACAAAACGCATCTATTTTTTACATCTCTGGTAACTTTTAAACAATTTGTCTGATTTAAACAAAATATTCGGCAAATTTGTTCAAAATTGAATCATTTTTAATATTGTCTAACATTATAAAACCCTACAGCAACTCGGTGTACTTTAAAAACACGTCTGAAGTCCGAAAAGTGATTTAAAATCCGAAAAGTGATTTAAAATCCGAAAAGTGATATGAATTATTTGTTTAAAGTAAATTTCACCTAAAATTATGCACAAGTACGTTAGTAAATTTATTAAAAAAAACGTTTAAAGAATTTTTGTACAGTATTTTTTTTAATAATATAAAAAAATATATTTATTAACTAGTATTTAATAAGTCAAAAATATTCCAAAATATATTTATTAACTAGTATTAATTATTAGAAAATAAAAATAAATAAATAAATTAAATAAATAAACAAAGTTAAGGCAGAAAATCCAAGAGTTCAGACAGTATGCAAACACTTGTATTTAAATTCAATTTAATAATTACCAATATAAATTATTATTAATATTGCTAATTATTTAACACTTTAAGTATTTGTATTTTCCATAAAATCTGTGGTTTTCCACTTTCTGATGTCTTCATCATCATCGTCATCAATGTGTTAAATAAATAAAGACGACAGTTTGAAGTCGATTCTTCAAAGTTCACTGACTATTTGCAAATATTTGCATAATTTGTTCAAACAGGCAAAATAATATGCGAATTACTCCTCTGAACGCTCGTCATTTGCATAAAAGACTCGCAAATAACCAAAAACTAGGTGCAAGTGGCACTTTGCCTTCAGGAAAGACACCCAATCAACCCTATAACCATAAAATAACTACCCGTTTTTCTGAGTCATTTTTCTCAAAAACTACTTAACCGATTTCCTCCAAATTTTCACACAAATTTCTTCAAACCTTCATCTATCATATATCAATTCACCAACCTTTTTATGATTCCACAGCACGTTCACTGAGGGTTTTCCCCGCCTGCAGTCGCTCTGGTCGATGACATCATCGTGTACCAGGGATGCCGAGTGGATCATTTCTGAAATCATTGCGACGTCGCGTTGACTTTGTAATAATTCACTGGAAAATAGAAGAAATATTAAGAAAATTAGTATTACATAATATGAATTTGTTTGTAATATATTAGAGATTTTAGTTAAATTGTGTAATTTCGGCCCGGTGTACTGTTTATAGTACGGGCGCTGATGGTATGTAAGTTCCAAGCAAGTTTGGGTTTGAGTTTAGTAAATCTTGTGTAACTTTTAAACCGTAGGTCCAAATTGAATGAAATGTTCGGTGGATTTGTTAGGACTTATTTTGTCTTTAATATTATCTAATATTTTAAGATCCTACAGCAACTCGGTATACTTTAAAATCGCTCTTAAAACTATATAATTGTACCGAGGACACTCAAAAACTGGTTAATCTCTTGTAACTTTTAAACCGTAGGTCCAAATTGAATGAAATGTTTGGTGGATTTGTTAAGAATTAATTTGGCTTTTTTTCTTTTTTTTGTCTAACATGATAAAACCCTACAACAATTCGGTATATCTTAATTTTTTAAAAATAAGTTAGTACTCTAAACACAACTGAATACAAAGGAAAAGTGATCGGGAGTAATGTGCATTGTATCTTTTATTTGTTTTAAACGGTTTGTCTAAATCAATTGAAATATTTGGTGAATTTGTGTAAAATTAAATGATCTTTAATTTTGTCTAACAATATAAGACCCTACAGCAACTTTCTCTACTCTAAAATTGCGTTTGAAACTAGAAATGTAATCTTAGTAAGTAACTCTTCGAGAGATTTTTCAAGGTAACTCGAATTTAAAAATTCATTTCTCCTAAAGTATTTATTGTAGAATCTTGTTATTTGAATATGTGATACCTGAAACGTTATTTTAAATACTAAAAATATTAAACTGATAAAATTTCACAAAAAAGCCTTAATTTTGAGCAATTTTCTTAAGCAACATGTACAATCACCTCTTTAATTTATGTAATATTAATACTAAAGTTCAAAGATTCATATCTGCCAAACTATTCGCAACATAATTTTGTAATTTAGATATGTGATACCTAAAACAATATATTAAATAGTAAAAATATTAACATCATAAATTTTAAAACAAATCCAAAATTATGAACAACTTTTTTTTAACAACTCTCTCTTATACAATCTCTCTTTTGGTAAATAAAATTAACGCTGGATTTGAGAAATTCATTTCTGCCAAAATATTTGAAATATAATCTTATACTTTGGGTATGTGATAACTAAAACAATATTTTAAATGATAAAAATACTAAACTATTCAAATTTTACAACAAAGCTAAAAATTTTTACAATTTTCTTAAGCAAATCGTACAATCACCTCTTTAATTTATGTAAAATTAACACTGGATTTGAAAAATTTATTTCTGCCAAAATATTTGAAATATAAACTTGTGATTTGGATATTAGATACCTAGAACAATATTTTAGATGATAAAAATATTAAACTGATGAAATTTTACAAAAAAGCTAAAAAATTTCGCAATTTTCTTAGGCAACTCGTACTAACCATTCTGGTAAAAATTAAACTAGTTTAAAAAAAAAATATTTCTGCCAAAGTATTATGTGTACAAGCTTGTAATTTGGATATGTGATACCTAAAATGATATTTTAAACAATAAAAATATTAAACTGATAAAATTTTACAGAAAAGCCAAAAAAATTTCACAATTTTCTTAATCAAATCGTTTAATTTAAGTAAAATTAATACTAAAGTTCAAAAATTCATATCTGCCAAACTATTTGCAACATAATCTTGTAATTTTGATATGTGATACCTAAAACAATATTTTAAATACCAAAAATATTAACATCATAAATTTTAAAACAAATTTAAAATTATGAACAATTTTTTTTAACAACTCTCTCTTATACAATCTCTCTTTTAGTTAGGATTAATTGAACCGAGGAGACTCACAAATTGGTTTATGCATGAATTTACTATATCTTTTGTAACTTTTGAATGGTAAGTCAGAATTAAATGAAATATTCCAAAAAATTATTTTAAATTAAATAATATCTAATTTTACTTTACATCATATGACCCTACAGCAACTTGGTATACTTTAAAATCGTCATAGAAATTAGATACATGAGATGAGAGCACTCAGAATTAGACTTAAAACTGATTTATGCATTTATTTACTGCATCCCTTGTAACTTTTGAAGGGTAAGTCAGAATTAAATAAAATATTCTAAAAATTGGTTTAAAATTCAATAATCTATAAAATTACTTAACATCATATAACCCTACAGCAACTCGGTATACTTTTAAATCGCCATAGAAACTAGGTAATACTCTCTAAAATTACGTAATATTTTATGTTCCACAAATATTAAACGTCTCACATTTCTACCAAAAATTTATACATAAAGATAAACAATATTTTATAATTTTTTTTTTCATATAACTGTACTATTTAGCCCCGTTTTCCTGTATTTCTATAAATACGATTAGGCAAACGGTTAAATTTCTATTTACGATTATTTTACTATTAAGTAATATCGACAGTCGAACATTGAATTATCGATTTAATAACCACTAGTCTTAGACCTTGGCCCGGAATTTCGACTTTGCGAAGATTTCGACTTTTGTGCAATAATTAATAACACAAACACACCACTACACACACACACACACACCTGATAATCGATATAAAAGATACACATATCGATATGTGTTTGGTCGATCTTCTTTTGGTCGATACTAGTGTTGTGCAATTATGGATGTACTTGAAATAGTAGGTAATTGGTTATGGGTTTTATTAGTAGGTTATGATAGTGGGTAATGGGTAATACCCAGTTTCGGTAATAAAGCATTTTTTTATATGTGCAAAGAAATGTGAAGGTTTTGAATTTTGTGCAAAAAGTGGTGTTCATGGTGCAGTATTTTGTTTATAATAATTGTTGTGTTATAAAATTTGTTAGGTTTATATTTTTAATATTTAAAATATTGTTTTAGGTATCACATATCCGAAGTACAAGATTCTCTTGGTAATAGTTTGGCAGATATGAATTTTTGAACTTTAGTTTTAATTTTACATAAATTAAAGAGGTGATTGTACGAGTTGCTTGAGAAAATTGCTCAAAATTTTGGCTTCTTTGTAAAATTTCATCAGTTTATTATTTTTAGTATTTAAAAATATTGTTTTAGGTATTTAATATCCAAATCACAAGTTTATATTTCAAATATTTTGGCAGAAATGAATTTTTGAAATCCAGTGTTAATTTTATCTTAACCAAAAGAGAGATTGTAAGAGTTGTTGAAGAAAATTTCCCAAAATTTTGGCTTTTTTGTAAAATTTCATAAATTTAATATTTTTAGTATTTGAAATATTGTTTTAGGTATCACATATCCAAATTACGAGTTTGTAAATCTGATATTTTGGAAGAAATGAATTTTTGAAATCCAGTGTTAATCTTATCTCAACCAAAAGAGAGATTGTATAAGAGAGAGTTGTTAAAAAAAATTGTTCATAATTTTGGATTTGTTTTAAAATTTAAGATGTTAATATTTTCATTATTTAAAATATTGTTTTAGGTATAACATATCTATTTTTCAAGATTATGTTACAAATAATTTGGCAAAAATAAATTTTTGAAATCCAGTGTTAATTTTATCTTAACCAAAAGAGAGATTTCAGAAGTTGCTTAAGAAAATTGCTCAAAATTTTGGCTTTATTGTAAAATTTATGATATTATTTTTATCATTTAAAATATTGTTTTAGGTATCATATATCCAATTTATACGTTTGTACATCTAATATTTTGGCACAAATAATTTTTTCAAAATCTAGTTTCAATCTCACCAGATTATAGGTATGGTAAGCACGAGTTGCTTGAGAAAATTGCTCAAAATTCTGGCTTTTTTTTTGTAAAATTTCATCAGTTTAATATTTTTAGTATTTAAAATATTGTTTTAGGTATCACATATCTAAATTACAGGATTGTATTAAGAATATTTTGGCAGAAATGAATTTTTGAAATCCCTCGTTAATTTTATCTCAACCAAAAGAGAGATTGAAGAAGTTGCTTAAGAAAATTATGCAAAATTTTGGCTTTTTTGTAAAATTTCATCAGTTTAATATTTTTAGTATTTAAAATATTGTTTTAGGTATCACATATCTAAATTACAGGATTGTATTAAAAATATTTTAGCAGAAATGAATTTTTGAACTTTTGTATTAATTTTACATAAATTAAAGAGGTGATTTTACGAGTTGCTTAAGAAAATTGCTCAAAATTTTAGCTTTGTTTGTAAAACTTCATCAGTTTAATATTTTTATTATTTAAAATATTGTTTTAGGTATCACATATCCAAATTACAAGTTTGTACATACAATATTTTGGCACAAATAATTTTTTCAAAATCTAGTTTCAATCTCACCAGATTATAGGTAGGGTAAGTACGAATTGCTTGAGAAAATTGCTCAAAATTCTGGCTTTTTTTGTAAAATTTCATCAGTTTAATATTTTTAGTATTTGAAACATTGTTTCAGGTATCACATATCTAAATTTCAAGATTATATTGCAAATATTTTGGAAGAAATGAATTTTTGAAATCCAGTGTTAATTTTATCTCAACCAAA
>NW_020539727.1:22059299-22083528 GCF_003426905.1 Ctenocephalides felis
GCAGAAATAAATTTTTGAAATCCAGTGTTAATTTTATCATAACCAATATACAGATTGAAGAAGTAGCTTAAGAAAATTGTGAAAAATTTTGGCTTTTTTGTAAAATTTCATCAGTTTAATATTTTTAGTATTTAAAATAAAGTTTCAGGTATTACATATCCAAATTGCAAGATTGTACAGTAATTACTTTAGGAGAAATGAATTTTTAAATTCGAGTTTCCTAAAAAAATCTTTCTCCAAAAACGCAATTGGATTACATTTCTAGTTTCAAACGCGATTTTAGAGCATACAAAGTTGCATTAAAGATCATTTATTTTGATTCATATGACCAATTTATACTTTTATTTTTACCAGAGGGTTATAATAAAGATGATTACGATGGTAATTGATTTTATACCAATAAGGAAGTTCTGGTAAGTGATCTTTTACAAGGTTGTTCACTTTTTTTTCTGCAAATGTCAGATTCCTTGTGAGACCTTTAAGAAAATGATTATCGTATGTCTTGAATGATGCCCTTTTTTGCAAAAAATATGAGTAAATTCAGGGACGACTTCCGAGGTCTTTTTGAGTTGCTAAATATAGGCTTTGAGAAATTGATATTGATTTAAGATGAATTGTAAATTAAATTTTTAAAATATTAAATTAAAAAAAATACACATATGACTCATGGGCGATTTTTTTAAACAATGATATATATTTTTTTAAATTTATTGTAAGAGATGATTGCTACTATCGAAATTCATTTCGAATAATATTTTTTTAGTGTCTAATTTTAATTATTATGCATATTATAGTTAGTAAAATTAAATAAAATTAATAAAAATTAAATTTGAGCTAACTCAATTATTAAATTTACTTCTATACTTTGATACTTGTAAAATTGGAACTACATTTTGAAAAAAAAATTTGTGCCAAACTATTAGAAAATTTAATAAAAATAATAAAAGTATTTCCAGTATAATTATTTCAATTCGTACAATTTTTGTAAAAAGTATAAACATTATTAAAAATAATAAAATGAAAAGTATTAAATATATTAATTTTAAATTTAAAGAAGAAATATAAATTATGTGTGAGTTTTTGAAACAATGATTAGAATATATTAATTTTAAATTTAAAGAAGAAATATAAATTATGTGTGAGTTTTTGAAACAATGATTAGAATTCATATAATAGTTTTATAAAGAGTGTAAAAGTTACAAATGAGATTCAATAATCATTTTATTCCATGTTTAATATATTATTTTAAATATTAAAAATTTTAAACACAACAACTTTTGCAAAAATTTAAGTTAAGAAGATTTTTTAGAATAAAGGAATGTGAAATTAGAATATTTTATAATTGAAAAATTATATCATTATTAAATTTTACGTTATATAAATAATGGGCAAATTACTTATTATTTATTATTTCACAAAGTTGTGTCTTCCAAAATATTTGATATGTAAACTTGTAATTTGGGTAAGTAATACCTAAAATAGTATTTTAAATACTAAAAATACTAAACATAATAAATTTTACAACAAAGCTAAATTTTTGAAGAATTTTCTCATAAAACTCGTACAGTCGATACTTTGTTTTTTTTAAAAAAAAATTGATACTTGGTTTCAAAAATTCGTATCTTCCAAAATATTATTTATATTATCTTGTATTTTGGATATGTGATATCTAGAACAGTATTTTAAATAGTAACTAGCTGTAAGTGGAATTCTGTCTTGAGGCAATTATGGCATCGTGCCTTAAGGCAAATTGCTGGAACTTCCCGTACCGTAACGAAATGTTCGAGAAATACTGAATGTTTTCAAATAGATTATTATAAATATTGTAAAATTATCTAATATTTATAAGAATTATATAAACTGAATTGCAGAGTTGAAATTATTTGTAAAGTATATTAGAACTATAGTCAGAATAAAAAATAAAATCTGAAATATTTTCGATATCCAAAATACTAAAAATACCAAGAAAAAAAAAAAAAAAAAAAAATGAACAGAAAATTTTTTTTTCAAAATCAATTATTTTGTTAAGACAGCAGAAAGTTCTTTGAATCATTTAAATCGGACGCTTAGTTCTCTCAAAAACAGGCCATTTTTTTAAATTTAGCTCTGTATCTCCGAAACCTCTGGCCTACCTTTGCCAAAAACTAATCAGCACATCTCCCTATCATAGGAATCGAATGTTTTTTAAACCATTCAAATCGGTTGATCCGTCTCTCAAAAACTCGCTTTCTATTTTTTGCACTCTTGCTCCGTATCTCCGAAACGGCTGGATCTGCTTTGCCAAAAACTACATCAGCTCTTTTCCCTATCAATAGAATCGAACGTTTTTGAACCATTCAAATCGGTTGATCCGTGCGCCCGAAAACGTGGGCGAAAATTGTATCATACATACCACCCACCCACACATCCATTTTTTTCTGAAGTATGCCAAAATGTTCAGAAACCTTCAAAACGTCGAGAAATGTAAAAATTTTCAATTCCGATTTTCGGCCCATTACAATAACTTACCCTACGGGAAGTTAAAAATATTAAACTGATGAAATTTTACAAAAAAAGCCAATATTTTGAGCATTTTTTCAAGCAGCTTGTACTTACCATACCTATAATCTGGAGAGATTGAAACTAGATTTTGAAAAAATCATTTTTGCCAAATTATTAGATGTACAATTTTGTAATTTGAATATGTGATATCTAAAACAATATTTTGTATACTAAAAATATTAAACCGATGAAATTTTATGAAAACGCCAAAATTTTTCTTAATTTTCTTAAGCAACTTCTTCAATCTCTCTTTTGGTTGAGATAAAATTAACACTGGATTTCAAAAATTCATTTCTTCCAAAATATTTGCAATATAATCTTGAAATTTAGATATGTTACACCTAAGACAATATTTTAAGTGATAAAAATATTAAACTGGTGAAATTTTACAAAAAGCTAAACATTTTCGCAATTTTCTTAGGAAACTCGTACTGACCATTCTGGTAAAATTGAAACTAGATTTTGAAAAAATTAGTTGTGGCAAACTATTAGGTGTACACGCTTGTAATTCGGATATGTGATACCTAAAACAATATTTCAAATACTAAAAATATTAAACTGATGAAATTTTACAAAAAGGTCAAAATTTTTCCTAATTTTCTTAAGCAACTTCTTCAATCTCTCTTTTGGTTAAGATAAAATTAACACTGGATTTCAAAAATTTATTTTTGCCAAAATATTTGTAATATAAACTTGTGATTTGGATATTAGATACTTAAAACAATATTTTAGATAATGAAAATATTAACATCTTAAATTTTAAAACAAATCCAAAATTATGAACAATTTTTTTTAACAACTCTCTCTTATACAATCTCTCTTTTGGTTGAGATAAGATTAACACTGGATTTCAAAAATTCATTTCTTCCAAAATATTAGATTTACAAACTCGTAATTTGGATATGTGATACCTAAAACAATATTTCAAATACTAAAAATATTAAATTTATAAAATTTTACAAAAAAGCCAAAATTTTGGGAAATTTTCTTCAACAACTCTTACAATCTCTCTTTTGGTTAAGATAAAATTAACACTGGATTTCAAAAATTCATTTCTGCCAAAATATTTGAAATATAAACTTGTGATTTGGATATTAAATACCTAAAACAATATTTTAAATACTAAAAATAATAAACTGATGAAATTTTACAAAGAAGCCAAAATTTTGAGCAATTTTCTCAAGCAACTCGTACAATCACCTCTTTAATTTATGTAAAATTAATACTAAAGTTCAAAAATTATATCTGCTAAACTATTGGCAATATAATCTTGTACTTTGGATACGTGATACCTAAAACAATATTTTAAATATTAAAAATATAAACCTAACAAATATTATAACACAACAATAATTATAAACAAAATACTACACCAATAACACAACTTTTTGCACAAATTTCAAAACCTTCACATTTCTTTGCACATATAAGAAAATGCTTTATTACCGGAACTGGGTATTACCCATTACCCACAATCATAACCTACTAATAAAACCCATTACCAATTACCTACTATTTCAAGTACATCCATAATTGCACAACACTAGTATCGAAGATCGACCAAACACATGTCGATATGTGTATCTTTTATATCGATTATCAGGTGTGTGTGTATGTGTGTAAAGGTGTGTTTGTGTTATTAATTATTGCACAAAAGTCGAAATCTTCGCAAAGTCGAAATTCCGGGCCAAGGTCTAAGACTAGTGGTTAATAAATCGATAATTCAATGTTCGACTGTCGATATTACTTAATAGTAAAAATAATCGTAAATTAGAAATTTAAACCGTTTGCCTAATCGTATTTATCGAGATACAGGAAAACCGGGCTAAATGATATAGTTATATGAAAAAAAATTATATAATTTGTTTTTTTATATTTATGTATAAATTGTTGGTAGAAATGTGAGACGTTCAATATTTTTGGGAACAAAAAATGCTGCGTAATTTTATAAAGTATTATCTAGTTTCCATGACGATTTTAAAGTATACCGAGTTGCTGTAGGGTCTTATGATGTTAGACAATTTTGTAGAGTATTTAATTTTAAGCAAATTTTCTGAATAGTTCATTTAATTCTGACAAACCCTTCAAAAGTTACAAGAGATTTAGTAAATTCATGTATAAACCAGTTTGTGAGTCTCTTCGGTTCAATTAATCTTAACCAAAAAGAGAGATTGAAGAAGTTGCTTGAGAAAATTATGAAAAATTTTGACTTTTCTGTAAAATTTCATCAGTATAATATTTTTAGTATTTAAAATATCATTTTAGGTATCACATATCCAAATTACAAGCTTGTACACATAATACTTTGGCAGAAATATTTTTTTTTTAAATCTAGTTTAAATTTTACCAGAATGGTTAGTAGAGTAGCCTAAGAAAATTGCGAAAACTTTTAGCTTTGTTGTAAAATTTGAATAGTTTAGTATTTTTCATCATTTAAAATATTGTTCTAGCTATCTAATATCCAAATCACAAGTTTATATTCCAAATTTTTTGGCGGAAATAAATTTTTGAAATCCAGTTTTAATTTTATCTTAACCAAAAGAGAGATTGAAGAAGTTGCTTAAGAAAATTATGAAAAATTTTAGCTTTTTTGTAAAATTTTATCAGTTTAATATTTTTAGTATTTAAAATATTGTTCCAGGTTTTACAAATCCAAATTACAAGATTCTACAATAAATACTTTAGGAGAAATGAATTTTTAATTTGGAGTTACCTTGAAAAACTCTCGAAGAGTTGCTTACTAAGATTACATTTCTAGTTTCAAACGCGATTTTAGAGTAGACCAAGTTGCTGTAGTGTCTTATAATGTTGGACAAAATTAAAGATCATTTAATTTTGCACAAATTTGCCAAATATTTCAATTAATTTAGAGGCAAACCGTTTAAAAGTAATAAAAGATACAATAAATAAATGCTCTGCACATTACTCCAGATCATTCTTCCTTTGTATTCAGAGTACTAATAATATAGAGTTAGTAATATAGAGAACTGACTTATTTTTAAACGGGATTTTAAGATATACCGAGTTGCTGTAGGGTCTTATAATATTAGACAATATTAAAGACAAATTAATTTTAAACAAATCCACCAAACATTTCCTTCAATTTGGACCTACGGTTTAAAAGTTACAAGGGATTTAGTGAATCCATGCATAAACCTGTTTGTGAGTGTCCTCGGTTCAATTACATAATTTTAAGAGCGATTTTAAAGTATACCGAGTTGCTGTAGGGTCTTATAATATTAGACAATATTAAAGACAAACTTCTTAACAAATCCACCAAACATTTCATTCAATTTGGACCTACGGTTTAAAAGTTACACAAAATTTACTAAACAAATCCCCAAACTTGCTCTGAACTTACATTCCATCAGCCCCCGTACTATATACAGTACACCGGGCCGAATTTGCTCAATTTAACATAAAAACCTATTATATAACAAACAAATCCATATTATGTAATACTAATTTTCTTAATATTTTCTTTATTTTCAGTGAATTATTACAAAGTCAACGCGACGTCGCAATGATTTCAGAAATGATCCACTCGGCATCCCTGGTACACGATGATGTCATCGACCAGAGCGACTGCAGGCGGGGAAAACCCTCAGTGAACGTGCTGTGGAATCACAAAAAGGTTGGTTAATTTATATATGGTAGTTGAAGGTTTGTAGAAATTTGTGTAAAAATTTGAAACAAATCGGTTAAGTAGTTTTGGAGTAAAATTAGATGGAAAACTGGTAGTGATTTTTTGGATTTGGTGGGTTATTGGGTGGATTGGGTGACTTTCCTGAAGGCAAAGTGCCACTTACACCTAGTTCTTGGTTATTTTCGAGTCTTTTATGCAAATGACGAGCGTTCAGAGGAGTAATTCGCATATTATTTTGCCTGTTTGAACAAATTATGCAAATATTTGCAAATAGTCAGTGAACTTTGAAGAATCGACTTCAAACTGTCGTCTTTATTTATTTAACACATTGATGACGATGATGATGAAGACATCAGAAAGTGGAAAACCACAGATTTTATGGAAAATACAAATACTTAAAGTGTTAAATAATTAGCAATATTAATAATAATTTATATTGGTAATTATTAAATTGAATTTAAATACAAGTGTTTGCATACTGTCTGAACTCTTGGATTTTCTGCCTTAACTTTGTTTATTTATTTAATTTATTTATTTATTTTTATTTTCTAATAATTAATACTAGTTAATAAATATATTTTGGAATATTTTTGTGTTAAAAAAATACTGTACAAAAATTCTTTAAACGTTTTTTTTAATAAATTTACTAACGTACTTGTGCATAATTTTAGGTGAAATTTACTTTAAACAAACAATTCATATTACTTTTCGGATTTTAAATCACTTTTCGGACTTCAGACATATTTTTTGAGTTTACTGAGTTGCTTTAGGGTTTCATAATGTTAGACAATATTAAAAATTATTCAATTTTGTACAAATTTGTCAAATATTTCATTTAAATCAGACAAATTGTTTAAAAGTTACAAGAGATGTAAGAAATAGATACGTTTTGTGTGCACACAGATCTTTTTTCTGATTTCAAATTTGTTTTTAAAGTACACCGAGTTGCTGTAGGGTTTTATAGTGTTAGAACAATTTATAGATTATTCAATTTTGAACAAATTTGTCGAATATTCCATTTATATTAGGAATTTTGTTTAAAAGTTATGAGAAATATAAATAAAAGCGCCCTGTCCACATTACTTCAGATCACTTTCATACTGTCTTCAATCGAGTTTATTGATGATATTTATTTTTAAATGTCATTTTAAAGTATACCGAGTTGCTGTAGGGTTTTATAATGTTAGACAATATTAAAGATTATTCAATTTTAAACAAATTTGTCAAATATTTCGTTTAAATTAGACAAACTATTTAAAAGTTACAAGAGATGTAATAAATCAGTGCGCTTTGTATTACCTAAGCGCACTTCTCTGATTTCAAATGTGTTTTTAAAATATACCGAGTTGCTGTAGGACTTCATAAAATTAGAACAAATCATAGATTATTCCATTTTAAACAAATTTGTCGAATATTCTATTTAAATTAGGCATTGTAAGTAAATGCGCCCGGTGCACATTACTTCAGATCATTTTTATACTGTCTTCAATCGAGTTTATTGCAGATATTTATTTCTAAATGCTATTTTAAAGTATACCGAGTTGCTGTAGGGTTTTATAATGTTAGACAATATTGAAAATTATTCAGTTTTGCACAAATTTGTCAAATATTTCGTTTAAATTAGACAAACTATTTAAAAGTTACAAGAGATGTAAGAAATAGATGCGTTTTGTGTGCACTCAGATCTTATTTCTGATTTCAAATGTGTTTTTAAAGTACACCGAGTTGCTGTAGGACTTTATAATATTAGAACAAATCATAGATTATTCCATTTTAAACAAATTTGTTAAATATTCCATTTATATTAGGCATTTTGTTTAAAAGTTATGAAAAATATAAATAAATGCGCCCGGTGCACATCATTTCATATCATTTTTATACTATCTTCAATCGAGTTTATTGAAGATATTTATATCACAATGCTATTTTAAAGTATACCGAGTTGCTGTAGGGTTTTATAATGTTAGACGATATTGAAGATTATTCAGTTTTGCACAAATTTGCCGAAAATTTCATTTAAATTGGATAAATTATTTAAAAGTTACAAGAGATGTAATAAATAAAAGTGTTTTGTATTACCTGAGCGCATTTTTCTGATTTCAAATGTGTTTTTAAAGTATACCGAGTTGCCGTAGGGTTTTATAATATTAGAACAATGCATAGATTATTCAATTTTGAACAAATTTGAATTTCGTTTAAATTAGACAAACTGTTTCAAAGTTACAAGAGATGTAATAAATATGTGCGTTTTGTATTACCTAGGCTCATCTTTCTGATCAAAAATGTTGTTATTTTTCTTTTATTAATTAACAATCAACAATAAAGAATATTATTATTAATTAATTTAAACAAAGCTTTAATGAATTTTAAAAATATTAATAAATCCAAAAAGACTGTGTTGAACGAAAAATTGTGAAATTCCTTACACAATTTGCAAATTTTCAGAACAAAATTTATATTTTACAACAATTCGATAATTTTTTGGGCAGAAACCAATACATATATTTGCTCCAAATTTTTGCACAAACTTCATCAATACTTAAGCTATATTTGTACAATTTTTTAGAAAAATATAACCCCACGTAATAAATCTCTCTATTTATTACTACATATTGGTCTAAATTTATTCTAAATTATTTATTCTGGACACGAAACGATATGAAATCGATGTGTGATTGCACTTTTAACGATTGCGATATTATTATTATTTCATATCCATATATAAATAAATAGAAACATAGTTTCGTTTTCAATTAACAATGCATATATGCATTTTCTATAAAAGTCTTGCGATGGGGGCCTTTTGGAGGCCTATTAAGAAATCGAGGACAAATTTCGTTTTCTATCGCCATTTTGGAGTATACCGAGTTGATATAGAGACTTATGATGTTAGACAATATTGTAGACAATTTAATTTTGTGTAAATTTACCAAAGACAGAAATTATTTTTAACGAATAGTTTAAGAGTTATGAATTATTTAAACGACAACAAACGCCCTATTCACTTGTATAATGAAGAGATACCTTGATACAAATTTCGTTTTCTATTGCCATTTTAGAGTATACCGAGTTGTTGTAGAGCATTATAATATTAGACAATATAATAGACAATTCAATTTTGTGCAAATTTCCTAAATACACCATTTATTTATAACAAATAGATTAGAAGTTACATGTGATTTCTGAATGTACTACACCCATTAAATTCCTCAATTTCTGTATATGTACTTTTTTTTTTAATTATGGGTATACCGAGTTGTTCTATAATATTTCTATTACTTTCATAATTATATTTCCCATTTTTTGCAAATCAAATTACAAAATCTGAACCGAAAAAACAGTAATTTATATTTCGTTGCAATCATTTTATCAAATTGCAATACCGGTTTCATATATCGTTTGGCAATAGAATAATTATTCGCTTATATTTATTTCGATATTATCTTTATCTGTATTAGATACATAGATAAAGATACAATTGAAAGTCTAGGTTGCTCAAGAACATATGTTCGCATGTCGATTAGAGCAATGAAGGACATAAACTATTTTTGCTATAACTTTTAAACCATTTGTTATAAATAAATAGTATATTTGGTGAATTTGTGCAAAATTAAATTGTGTAAAATGTTGTCTAATATTATAAGTCCATACAGCAACTCGGTATACTTATAACTAGCTTTGAAAATGCAGTACGAAATATGTAGTGTATTTAGCGAACATGCTTTTGTTCAGTAAATAAATTATAACTTTAAAACCATTTGTTATAATTGAATAGTATGTTTGGTGAATTTGTTGAAAATTGAATTGTAAACAATGTTGTCTAATATCATAACACCATACAGCAACTCGGTATACTTATAACTAGCTTTGAAAATGCAGTATGAATATTAATGCGTAGTGTGTATGGAAGCCTCTTTGTTCAGTAAATAATTTATAACTTTAAAACTATTTGTCGTAAATGAATAGTATATTTGGTGAATTTGTTGAAAATTAAATTGTATATAATGTTGTCTAATATCATAATACCATACAGCAACTCGGTATACTTATAGCTAGCTTTGAAAATGCAGTATGAATATACGTAGTGTGCATGGAAACCTCTCTGTTCAGTAAATAATTTATAACTTTAAAACTATTTGTTATAAATGAATAGTATATTCGGTGAATTTGTTGAAAATCAATTTGTATAAAATTTTGTCTAATATTATAAGACCATATATCAACTTGGTATACTTATAACTAGCTTTGAAAATGCAGTATGAATATATATGCGTAGTGTGTATGGAAACCTATTTGTTCAGTAAATAAGTTATAACTTTAAAACTATTTGTTGTAAATGAATAGTATATTTGGAAAATTTGTTAAAAATTAAATGGTATCAAATGTTGTCTAATGTTATAAGTCCCTGCAGCAACTCGTTCTACTTATAACTAGCTTTGAAAATGCATTATGTATATTAATGCGTAGTGTGTATGGAAACCTCTCTGTTTAGTAAATAAGTTATAACTTTAAAACCATTTGTTATAAATGAATAGTATATTTGGTGAAATTGTTGAAAATGAATTTGTATATAATATTGTCTAACAACATAAGTCTATATATCAACTCGATGTACTCTAAAATGGCAATAAAAAACCAAATTTGTATATAATGAAAGAGTACAAGACATCTCTTCATTATACAAGTGAATAGGTAAAAGTGCATTTGTTGTTTAAATAATTCGTAACTCTTATTCGTTACAA
Source organism: Ctenocephalides felis (assembly GCF_003426905.1). Taxonomy (NCBI): domain Eukaryota; kingdom Metazoa; phylum Arthropoda; class Insecta; order Siphonaptera; family Pulicidae; genus Ctenocephalides; species Ctenocephalides felis. The sequence goes on from NW_020539727.1 coordinate 22,070,229, forward strand.
ATAATTATTGTCTTTGGTAAATTCATACAAAATTAAATTGTCTATAATATTGTCTGATACTATAAAGCTCTACAGCAACTCGGTATACTCTAAAATGGCAATAAAAAACAAAATATGTATATACTCAAAGAGTACAAGGTATCTCTTCATTATACAAGTGAATAGGGCGTTTGTTGTCGTTTAAATAATTTATAACTCTTAAACTATTTGTTATAAATAATTAGTGTTTTTGGTAAATTTATACAAAATTAAACTGTCTACAATATTGTCTAACATCATAAGTCCATATATCAACTCGGTATACTCATAAATGGCATTTGGAAATGCAACAGTTGAAATAGCATATTAAATATGTATCAAAGTGCATCGACAGGTGTATAGTCAAGTGTTACCCAAAAAATCGTATTAAGCATGATCGTCTTAACCGGGTTCTATATTTGTTTGAATAATACCATATTTATTTTTTGATTTTTCTTATTATTTTTGTTAATATTTAATTTTTTTGGCAGGTTGCAATGGCAGGAGACTTCATATTGGCCGTCGCCTCGATGATGATCGCAAAATTAAGAAATGATGACGTAACACTTGTGTTGAGTCAGGTAAAAACCACGAAAAAAATATTAAAAAAATTATATATTAATTTTTAATTAATATCTTTTATCTTTTATCTATTTAATAGGTAATTACGGATTTGGTACAAGGTGAATTCATGCAACTGGGATCAAAGGAAACGGAAAACGAACGATTTGCACACTACCTCACAAAAACGTACAGAAAAACAGCATCTCTGATAGCCAATAGCGTCAAAGCGGTAAAAAAAAATATTCCTGGTATACCACTAAGGACAATTATCATTTACTTTTTTGTACCAGGTTGCCATGTTGGGTGGTGCAGACCAGGAAACCTGTGAAGCAGCCTACCAGTATGGTAGAAATGTTGGTCTGGCCTTCCAATTGGTGGACGACCTCCTGGATTTTGTCTCCAGTTCGGATGCCATGGGCAAACCTGTGGCAGCAGACTTGAAATTAGGATTGGCAACCGCCCCTGTACTATTTGCATGCGAAAGGGTAAGAAAATTTTGGAAATTGGCAACTCTGGCGAAGGCCTAAAAGTTGGGGTTGTTGACCAAGACAAGTATGGAAGGTGTTATGGGAAATCTTTTGTAACACAAAATTTTGTTAGGAACTATATCAATTTTAGTATTTGCTAATAAAGTAGATACTTTAAGGAATGACATATACAAATTACGAGGTTGTAGTACAAACGGTGCATCCTGCAAAGCTCCCTAATTCATCAATATTCTGGAAGTCAATTATCGTTCATGCCAACACTGTTCGGTAAAATCTTTTCAAACACAAAATATTGTTAGAAACTCTACCAATTTTAGCATTTGTTGCTAAAATAGACTCTTCGAGAAATGATATGTCCAATTTATGAAGTTGTAGTACAAACAGTGCGTCCTGCAAAGCTTTCTAAATTATCAATATTCTGTAAGTCAATTATTGTCCATGCCAACACTGTTCGGTAAAATCTTTTCTAACACAAAATATTGCTAGAAACTCTATCAATTTTAGTATTTGTTGCTAAAATAGACTCTTCGAGAAATGATATGTCCAATTTATGAAGTTGTAGTACAAACAGTGCGTCCTGCAAAGCTTTCTAAATTATCAATATTCTGTAAGTCAATTATTGTCCATGCCAACACTGTTCGGTAAAATCTTTTCAAACACAAAATATTGTTAGAAACTCTACCAATTTTAGCATTTGTTGCTAAAATAGACACTTTGAGAAATGACATATCGAATTTATGAAGTTGTAGTACAAACGGTGCGTCCTGCAAAGCTCCCTAAATTATCAATATTCTGAAAGTCAAAGTCTACGACAGACCATCGTTCATGCCAACGCTTGTTGTTAATTGGAATTTTAAAGTATACCAAGTTGCTCTAGGGCAATATTGTATTGGACAACATTATAAACAATTCAATTCTACACCAATTTGCTTAATATTCCAATAACCTCAGACAACCCGTTCCAAAGTTACACCCAATTTCTCAACTCTCTTCCATTTGCATTGATGCTTTCAAAATTCTTTGCATGTTGTTTATTGCATTTTTAAAGTATATCGAGTTGCTGTAGAGCATTGTTGTATTAGACGATATTACAAACAACTTAATTCTGCACAAATTTCCCTAATATTTCAGTAACCCCAGACAACCCGTTCAAAAGTTACACCCAATTTCTCTAGTCTATTGCGTTTGCATTGACATCTTTCAAAATCCCCATCACCTGTTGTTAATTGCAAGTTTAAAGCGCACCGAGTTGCTGTAGACCATTATTGTATTAGATAAGTTTATAAACAATTTAATTCTAAACAAATTTGCTTAATATTCTATTAACCCCAGACAACCCATTCAAAAGTTACACTAAATTTCTCTACTGTCTTACATTTGCATTGACACCTTTCAAAACTCTTCGCCTATTGTTTATTGCAATTTTAAAGTATACCAGTTGCTGTAGAGCATTATCGTATTAGGCAATATTATAAACAATTTAATTCTGCACAAATTTGCCTAATATTCCATTAACCCCAGACAACCCGTTCAAAAGTTACACCCAATTTTTCTAGTCTCTTCTATTTGTCTTTTGTCTATTTCTGGTCTAATGTTTGCCAATAATTTTGTTTCAAGTAAATAGTCTATTACCCATTCACGTTTTTTTTAATTATCTATTTGCCTTAATATCTTAAGTATTTTTACCTTAACTTAATATTCTAATTATCTATTTACCAGTTGCTAGTTAATGGTCTTCTAACCACTCACCATTTTTTTTTATAATATAGTTTATTTATTTATTTATATATATACATTATTTTCATATCTCAGTCAGACAGAGGTGCCTGGTATGAGAGATTATGAAAAACAGTTTTCATATTTTATATATACATTTCATTTGACTATTTCATTAATATAATATCTATATATAATTAAAAATATCTTTATATATGACTCTTCAGTCTTCTTTGTCTTCAATTTCCTTATAGTATTTCTTTATTTTTCTTTTAAAATTATCGTCATCATTGGTCATCTTAATATCGTTTTACAATTTGTTATATATTTTGCTAGCACTCTATATGACATTTTCTCTCAAATTCTTTTTTCTATTGTGTTCAGTTTATTATTTATTAACTTCCCGAAGGAGAAGTTTATGTTTTTATCAAAAAATCCGATTCGCTAATTTTATGTTTTCTCGACGTTTCAAGTCATTCTGAATCGAATGAGACCAAATTTGGAAAAAGTATATGTGTGTGTGTATGTGTGTGTGTGTGTGTGAACAGATTTTTTGCCGTAAATCGACGTTTTCTCAAAAATGGCTGGACCGATTTCAAAAATTTAAAATCCATTCGATGTATCTCGATGAGGACTAGTGATTATCAATTTTGCGCGATGATCAGCCAAGCCGTTTCTTTGTAAATAGCAGAAAAGTGAAAAAATTTTTGTCCACGTTTTAGCGCGCAGTTCTGAATTGATCTTAAAAATTCAAAAACCGTTCGAAAGATATTGATTGGGAATCGTGCTGATGAATTGTTGGTAGAGATCGGCCGGGCCGTTTTCTTGTAATGAAGTTTTTAAAAAAAAAAATTCGACGATTTTTAACTTCCCGTAGGGTAAGTTATTGTAATGGGCCGAAAATCGGAATTGAAAATTTTTACATTTCTCGAAGTTTGAAGGTTTCTGAACGTTTTGGCATACCTCAGAAAAAATGGATGTGTGTGTGTGTGTGTGTGTGTATGTATGTGTGGATACAAATTTCCAGTCACGTTTTAGGGCGCACGGATCAACCGATTTAAATGGTTCAAAAAACATTCGATTCCTATTGATTGGGAAAAGAGCTGATTAGTTTTTGGCAAAGGCAGGTCCAGCCGTTTCGGAGATACGGAGCAAAGAGTGCAGAAAATAGAAATCGAATTTTTGAAAGAACGGAGTATCCGATTTGAATCATCTAAAAAACATTCAATTAGTAATGATTGGGAGAAGTGTTTATTACTTTTTGGCAAAGACAGGTCCTGCCATTTCGAAGATACGGAGCTAAATATGTAAAAAATGGCAGTTTTTGAGAGAACTAAGCGTCCGATTTAAATGATTCAAAGAACTTTCTGCTTGTCTTAACAAAATAATTGATTTTGAAAAAAAAATTTTGTTCATTTTTTTTTTTTTTTTTTTCTTGGTATTTTGGTATTTTGTATATCGAAAATATTTCAGATTTTATTTTTAATTCTGACTATAGTTCTAATATACTTTACAAATAATTTCAACTCTGCAATTCAGTTGATATAATTCTTATAAATATTACACAATGTTACAATATTTATAATAATCTATTTGAAAACATTCAGTATTCCTCGAACATTTCGTTACGGTGCGGGAAGTTCCAGCAATTTGCCTTAAGGCACGATGCCATAATTGCCTCAAGACAGAATTCCACTTACAGCTAGTTATGATTTTTTTTTGACGGTAGATACCATAGTCTTCTAGATCATAAAATATTACGGCTCTACGACAATTGGTTTAACTTTAAAAATTTGTCAAAGTTTGCAAAAATTGGTATAGTTTTTTTGACATTTGTCAAAATTAGACTTTTGATCGACGTTTTCTCAAAAGCGCCTGAACCGATTTCATAAATTTAAAAGCCGTTTGTTGTATCTTGATGAGGACTATCGTTTGTCAGTTTTGTGAGACAATCTGCTAAGCCGTTTCTTTGTAATTTGAAAAAAAGTGTTAAACTTTTCATCCACATTTAAGCTCAAACTACCGAATCGATTTTAAAAAATCAAAAACTGTTCGAAAGATATTAGTTGAGAATGATACTGATTAGTTTTAGGTGAAAATCTACCGAGCCGTTTTCTTGTAATTAACTGTTGAAAAAAAAATTCATACGGATTTTTATGGAACTTTTTTGGTGATATATATCATGGTCTTATAGAACTTACTGAAATATTACGGCCTTACGACAAATAGTTTGATTTTAAAAATTCATCAAAGTTTGAGAAAATGAGTAGCTCTTTTGACATTTGTTAAAATTTTAAAATTAGACTATTCACTTGGTATAATCATAGAGTACTTGGTCTTGAACATAATAAACCATTGAAGTCCTGAAAACTGGTTCAATTACAAAAATTATTGATTTTTGAACATTTGCTTTTAGAAAATACTCCGAGTTAACGTGTTCGTTTGCTTTCAATTATGTGTAATAAATCCATTCGGAATACTTTTAATCACTCATAAATGAATTCATTTTTTATTGATTAAGTCGATTATTTACACATATCGGGAAGTTCATGTAACTTGCCTCAAGGCTAAATACCAAACCAACTAGTTTATTTATTATTTAGTGATCTATTTACCAACTATCTACTTTTTTCCAGTTTCCAGAGCTGAATCCGATGATAATGCGCCGCTTCCAGGAACCAGGAGACTTCGAGCGCGCCTTCGAATTAGTTCACAAATCGAATGGCCTGGAGCAGACCAGGTTCCTGGCCAGAAAACACTGCGTCGAAGCCTGCAGACAATTGGGCAAATTGGCAGATTCACCTTACCAGAAGGCCCTGGGAGTGGTCAGCGATCTGGTCATCAATCGTTTGAAATAGTACAGGAGCTGGTGGCGGAGGAGCAGAGTGGTGATGGTGGAGCTGATGAAGGAATCAATGCAAATGTAAGAGGGTAAAGGATTTAGGTGTAGCTTTTGAAGGGGTTGTTTGGGGTTGGTGGGGTGTAAGGGAAATTTGTGCAGGGTTTAATTGTTAATAATGTTGTCTAATATGATAATGCTCTACAGCAACTCGGTTTGCTTTAAAATTGCAATAAACAACACGCGAGGGATTTTGAAGACACCAATGCACGTGGAAGAGAGTTGAGAAACTGGGTGTAACTTTTGAACGGGTTGTCTGGGGTAAATGGAATATTAAGCAAATTTATTCAGAATTAAATTGTTTATAATGTTCTCTATTACAATAATGCTCTACAGCAACTCGGTGTGCTTCAAAATTGCAATAAACAACATGCAAAGGATTTTGAAGGTGCCAATGCAAATAGAAGAGACTATGAAACATTGGGTGTAACTTTTGAATGGGTTGTCTGGGGTTAATGGAGTATTAGGCAAATTTGTTCAGAATTTAATTGTTTATAATATTGTATAATACCATAATGCTCTACAGCAACTCGGTGTACTTTAAAATTGCAATAAATAACATGCAAAGGATTTTGAAAGGTGTCCATGCAAATGGAAGACAGTAGGGAAATGCGTATAACTATTGAACGGGTTGTCTGGGGTAAATGAAATATTAGAGAGATTTGTGCAGAATAAAATTGTTTATAATGTTGTTTAATACTATAACACTCTACAGCAACTCGGTGTACTTAAAAATTGCAATTAACGGCACGCGAGGGATTTTGAAGGTGCCAATGCAAATAGAAGAGACTATGAAAAATTGGGTGTAACTTTTGAACGGGTTGTCTGGGGTTTATGGCATGTATGGCAAATTTGTGCAGAATTTAATTGTTTATAATATTGTCTAATACAAGAAGACTCTACAGCAACTCGGTGTACTTTAAAATCGCAATTAACAGCAGTCGAAGGCATTTTGAAAGGTACCAATGCACATGGAAGACAGTAGGCAAATTGGGTGTAACTTTTGAACGGGTGGTCTGGCGTAAATGAAATATTGAGCAAATTTGTTCAGAATTAAATTGTTTATAATAGTGTCTATTACAATAATGCTCTACAGCAACTCGGTATACTTTAAAAATCGCAATTAACAACAGGTGTAGGATTTTGAAAGGTGTGCATACAAATGGAAGGGACTAGAGAAATTGGGTGTAACTTTTGAACGGGTTGTCTGGGGTTAATGGAATATTAGACAAATTTGTTTAAAATTGAATTGTTTATAATGTTGTCTTTTACAATAATGCTCTACAGCAACTCAGTGTACTTTAAATTTGCAATTAACAACAGGTGTAGGATTTTGAAAGGTGTGCATACCAATGGAAGAGACTAGAAAAATTGGGTGTAACTTTTTAACGTGTTGTTTGGAGTTAATGGAATATTAAGCAAATTTGTTAAGAATTTGATTGTTCATAATATTGTCTAATACTATAACACTCTACAGCAACTCGGTGTACTTTAAAATTGCAATTAACGACAGGCGAAGGCATTTTGAAAGGTGTCCATGCAAATGGAAGACAATAGAGAAATTGAGTGTAACTTTTGAAGGGTTTGTTCGATATAAATGGTGTATCTGGAAAATTTGTTAAGAATTAAATAATCTATAATATTGTCTAATACATCAACTCTGTATGCGCTTTTTTGCTTAACAAAACTTTGTAAATATTGATTTTCAGTTATAAGTACAGCTAGTTACAAATTAGAACTCTTAGTTGCATTAATTTAATTTTAAAGTATAAGGAGTTGCTGTAGGGTTATTTAATGTTAGACAATATTATAAACACTTTAATTTTGTACAAATTTGCCAAATTTTCATTTACTTCAGACAAGCTGTTTAAAAGTTACAAGAAATAAATGCACAAATATACTCTGTCACTTACTATTTGGTTTATATCTAGTACTACATATATATATATATATATATATATATATATATATATATGTTTGCTTGTATATTTATTTATAATTATATTTTCTTTTTATTTTTTCAGGCAAAATAAAAAAAACTCGAGCCTTCTTCGAGGCTGCTGAAGAATTTGCATTATTTTTCTAATTAATTAATTAAATAATTAAAAAAATAATATTAATTAATATATATATAATAATTTGTAATTAAGTATAAATGAGAAAAAGCAGGACATTGTGTGCAATAGTGTAAATATTAAGGCCAGTCTTTAAGCCTTTGGAATGGATGGATAATTGTTTTTTTGTAATTTGTTAGAAAAATATATGTTGAAATGTTTAAATGTTGTTAAATGTTGATGATTGTGTAAATAGGAGTAAAATTATATATATATATATATATATATATATACACGAGGCAACTAATATAAAATGTTATACATATGTCTTCTTTCACAAATCCATGTTTTTTTCTGTTCTAAGTCAACTTAAAGCGTTTTTTTACGTTTCAAGTCATTCTAAATCCTTCGACACCAATATATATGTGTGTATGTACATGTAATGCATGTAAATAACTATTAGTTCAAAAACTTTCGACCCGAAAAGCCCTAAAAATCTTTTAATTTTCACCAAAAACATCTGAAAGTATACTACTTTCTATTCAAATTTCCGTTTTGAAGAGATTTTTCCCATACAAAAGCATGCTGACATCTTGCTTTGGAACGTAGTATACGACATACTATACTAAAATCCATACAAAAATTAAAATATGTCAAGAATTCTGTTAGGTGGAATTTTGAAATTTGGTATTGGAAGTATACTTGTGATTTTCATACAAATTAATCGTCTAGTAGTTTTTAATTTAAAAAAATAGTAAAAGTTTGTGTTTTGCGAAGAAAAAAATATTTGGTTTTCCTAGATGTTTCAAGTCGTTCTGAATCGTTTGGCATCGTAAAAAGCCTGTTTGGACAAATTTACAATAATTAGATAAACTACAAAATTTATAAATAAGCTAATGGTGTGTATGGCAAATTGCTGGAACTTCCCAAAGAGATTATTATAAATATTGTAACATTGTCTAATATTTATAAGAATTAAACAAACAAAAAATTGAATTAAATTATATTTAAAAAAAATTGAATTAAAAAACTGAAACAAATTTTATGTTTCCAAAAGTGATTATTTTGTTAAAACAAGCAGAAAGTTCTTTGAATCATTCAAATTGGACGCTTAGTTCTCTCAAAAACTGCAATTTTTTGCACATTTAGCTCTGTATCTTCGAAATGGCGGAACCTGTCTTTGCCAAAAACTAATCACATCTTCTCCCATTCATTACAAATTGAATGTTTTTTAGATCATTCAAATCCGATACTCCATTCTCTCAAAAACTCGATTTGTATTTTCTGCACTCTTTGCTCCATATCTCCGTAACGGCTAGACCTGCCTTTGCCAAAAACTAATCAGCACATCTCCCTATAAATAGGAATCGAATGTTTTTTTAATCATTCAAATCGGTTGATCCGTGCGCCTGAAATCGTCGATGAAACATTGTATCCGCATTACATACAAACAACATACAAACACACACACACACATATTTAAGTAGTTCAGTATAAATGTATTAAAGTTTTTTTTAATTTTAGGAAATAATTTTAAAATTTAGTTCTGGATAAAAAAATTTAAATAGTAAAATGTTAACAAGTGACTTTGAATATTAGTTGTCTAAATATATTTATATATATATATATATATATATATATATATATATATATATATATATATTATTTTAATATTAATGTTTATATACAAAAATGTGTATATTTCTGTAAATTTAAAGCTTACAGATACCTGAAAAATTTGCAAATACTCTACATATATATATATATATATATATATATATATATATATATTTTAGACAATATATAAATATATATTATAATAATGAATCAATTTGCAAATGATTTTTGCACAAATATTAAGTTTATTGTTTCAAGACATTTATTATAAATATTGTATAATAATATTAATTATTTAAACTAAATTAATATTATATATATATATATATATATATATATAATATATCATAAAATACTTTTGGATATACGCAAAAAGTTTTATCGAAATTGGACTAGCCGTTTAGGAGGAGTTCAATGTCATCCAATAGTGTATATATATATATATATATATATATATATATATATACATCGTGTAGTTAGGTTAGCAGTCAATTTACAATAGTTGTCATCTATTTTATTATTATTAATATTATTATTATTATTTCATATTATTATAAACAATTAAATATGTAAACACAAACAAGGAGAAATCTTGAGAACTCTCAGGTTTACTTTTAAAATATTATAGGCCTATGAGAAGTGGTAATAATGGTCATGTGACACGTTTTCTGATTGGAAATTACACTTTTAATCACAAAAATCAATTAAGTTTCTTAATAATTAATTAAATTTATTTATTTATATGACACCCCATCATTTTAACCACTGAATCTTAACACAAATCAGTCGGTATAATGGGGATTCGTGGTATGAGTATACCCTTTACTTAAAATCTTAATAAACACTATTTTTGGTGAATTTTTATTATCAAAACCAGTGGTGTATGGCATCGTTTCTTAAGACAAATTGCTGGAACTTCCCGTAATGAAATATTCGAGAAATTTTAAACGTTTTCAAATATATTATTACAAATACTGTAACTTTCATTATCTTGTTATATCTGAGCAAATCAAATGTAAAATGAAAAAGTGCTCCCGTATAGTCACAGTCTAAACGCATTTGCGAATAATTCTGTGCGACATTTTCACTTATACTGTGCTTAGCTCGGCGGCATTTTCACATTTTTCAATAGTTTTCACAAAATTGGAAAGGTGCTCCAGTCCAAAAACAGTCTAAACGCACTTGGGTGAACATTTGTACAAGAGTGGCGCTTAGACTGTGCTTAGCCTGGGTAATTTTTTGAATTTTTAATTAAAAATTGCAAAAATATTTTATTGTGAATAAAAAAAGATGTAATAATTTTTTTATCCTCAAAAGCAATTGTTTTGTCAATACAAGCAGAAAGTTTTTTATAATATTATCACAGGCCTATAATATTTTACACCTAAGAGATTTTCCTTGAAATATCAAATTGATATTTTATAAATTGAGTTGAGTTTCGTTGTGAGTAAAAAAAAGGCCTACTGCCTTAAATTTTAAGGCCTTAAATAAAATAATAAATTTTTATATAAAACATTTATCAAAAAAAATATATAAATAAATTTTATTTTGCACTTGTAAATTATGTAAAAAATATTTTTATGCATTTTTTTTAAACAAAAATTGTGTAAAGAAGGTTGTAAATATTTTTATTATATTATTTTAGATTATGTGTGTGTATGAGCATGTAATATTAGTTTTTTTTTTCGAGTCATTTTATTGAACAAAAAAATATTAATATTGATTAATTTAAATAGTTAAAACTCATTTAGCTAAATTTAAACTAACAAATATTGAAATTTGTATTATAAATATTGTAAATTAATGTATTGTATAATAAATAAATATTTTTAAAGTAAATAATAAATAAAAACTTTTATCATCTGACGGCATAATGGGTATAAGAAGTTGCGATGATCTAGATAACCAAATTGAATAACAAATAATTTTTATCAATTTTATTTATCATAAATCTACATTACAAACTATTTTAACAAGAGTATTTTCTCTTTTATTTTTTAATCGAGTTGTCGTATTTTTCATAGATCTGTTGAGACATTTCTTTTGCCATTTTTCGAACTGTTGGTTTGTCTTTTTTGCCATTTGTTAGAACGGGCAGATCCTGCACTATGTAAAGGCCTCCTCGGAGTTTTTCGTGGTCGTGAACGTGTTCTGGAAATAAATAAAAAAATAATAAATTAATTAACAAATTGAGTAAAATATTTATATTAACTTATTGAATAAATAACTTAATAATTTAATTAATTATAATATAAGTTTTATTTTCAAACAAAAAATCACATTTATTATGTGTTTATTATGATTTTACAAATCCCTTGTCGGTGCCGCCCGGACTATTGAATTTTAATCCATACAAAACAAATGGTCGAATACTTTTGTATTCAATATCAATAATATTACATAATATATTTTATATTAAATTCGAATATTTTTCAGGTTTTTTCCATCAGTCTCGTAAACGTAGTTGCAAAAGCAACTACTAGAATCGAAAAAATGATTTATTCGTCGTATAAAGTTTAAGTAAATTAAAATTAATTGAGTTTATATAGTGTATTAGTATATATAAATACATATATATATATATATATATATATATAGTGTATAGTATAGTACGTTTATTTTTTGTTATAATATATTAAATTGTTTAATATAAATCGCGAGTGTGTGCAAATACGAATGCCAAAGGAAGGTTTTTTGTCAGGTGAGTTTAAAGATTTTTTTTGGTCATTTTATGATACTTTAAATTAAGTCTACTTTGGATACATGATACCTTAGACATTTATTTAAATGTTAAAAATATAAAACGTAATATTTTACTAAGTAAATTCTATAATATTAAATAAAAACCGAGCACGTGTACCCAAATGCAAAATGGAGATGTCGAAGTAAGTTTGTGTGTCTGTTTGATCACGTTGGGATACTTTAAATACATTGTAATTTAAATATGTGATATTTTAGACATTTATTTCAAGAATAAAAATATTGAATCCAATATTTTATGAAATAATCATAAATATGCATTTATATAACCAATTCCCATATTTTATTTATTTATTCATTTATTTATTCATAAGCAAGCCGTAATCAATAATAATAGATATTATTTTTTTATTTTTTTCTTTTTTTGTTTTTTTTTTAATTTTTTGCCATTTCGCATACAAACTGGGACAGCTAGTATATAGTCATGTATAAATAAATATATACATTTATATATCCAATTCCCAGACAAACTGGGACAGCTAGTATATATATATAACCATGTATAAATCAATATATACATTTATAAATCCAATTCCCATACAAACTGGGACAGCTAGTATATATATATGGTCATGTATAAATCAATATATACATTTATATATCCAATTTCCATACAAACTAAGGCAGTTAAGCCATATATAATCATGTATAAATCGATATATACATTTATATATATAATTCCCATACAAACTAAGGTTGTTAGGTCATATATAATCATGTATAAATCGATATATACATTTTTATATCCAATTCCCATACAAACTAAGGCAGTTAGGTCATATATAATCATGTATAAATCGATATATACATTTATATATCCAATTCCCATACAAACTAAGGCAGTTAGGCCATATATAATCATGTATAAATCAATATATACATTTATATATCCAATTCCCATACAAACTGAGACAGCTAGTATATATAATCATGTATAAATCAATATATACATTTATATATCCAATTTCCATACAAACTAAGGCAGTTAAGCCATATATAATCATGTATAAATCGATATATACATTTATATATCCAATTCCCATACAAACTAAGGCAGTTAGGCCATATATAATGATGTATAAATCAATATATACATTTATATATCCAATTCCCATACAAACTGGAACAGTTAGTATATATATAATCATGTATAAATTAATATATACATTTATATATCCGATTCC
>NW_020539727.1:22083628-22102559 GCF_003426905.1 Ctenocephalides felis
ATATTTAATTAAAATTTTGTTAATTTTATTATTTGTTCTTATAGTAGACATATTTAAGGTATAAAATATAAAATATTTAAAGTCCATATTTTAAAAATTACGTCCTGAAGAGCTTTTCAAAAATTGTTATATTCGTATAAGAAATTATTGCAGTACACTATATAAAATTGGTACTTTTGTGAATATTATTAATATACTAAAATTTTAATTTAAAAATCTTTAATATTTGTATTTGTTGTTATAATAGACTATTTAAGTATAACATATTGAAATTTCAAAATTCATATTTCATAAAATACGTCCTGAAGAGCCCTTCATAATAAAAAGTTTTATATAAGAAAATATGCAGTACACTATATAAAGTGGTAATTTTGTGGAATTATTAATAATATCTAATGTTTTGATAAGTATCATTAATTTTTTGTATTTGTTATTAGATAGACATATTTAGTATAACATATTAATAGTTCAAGTCATATTTTAATATAATACGACCTGAGGAGCTTTTCAAATAACCCATTATTAATATTATAATAAAATTCAATATGTAGTACACAAATTATTTTTAATTTTGCATGTTTCCAAGTTTCAAAATTGTTTTGTAATTATTTTAATAATAGACATATTTTGCTATATTATATAAAAATGTCAACCAATAAATTTAATATGTACGTCCTGAAGTCTCTTTAAAAGTCATTATGTATTTTAAAGTAATTTTTTTGATGTTTATTAAGATGACATGTTAGGAATAATAATTTGTTTTTATATCAATATGGACAACAATTTTTGGTAATTGGTGTTATAATAGACATATTGAGAATAACATATTAAATTTCAAGTCTATATTTAAACAATAAGTCCTGAGGAGCTTTTTGAAAAGTCATTTTTTTTGACTTAACTCTATACGTGTCTAAAATTTCTGCTGCGGTACTTTACAAATTATTTATTTTATACAAAATTTTCAAAAACAAACTGTAAATTTAATTTTTTTAAATTTAATAGATACTTATGAGTATAATATTTGAAAATACAACACTCATAAATGACACATTACGTCCTGAAAAGCTCTTCAAAATTGCATTAACCTATATTCTTCTCAAAGTACTATAATTCGACCAGAATATAAGGTAAATACACTTTTTGAAGAGCTTTTCAGACGTAATGCTTATTAAAGCGTTGTAATTTTAATATGTTTTACTTATAGTTATCTATTAAATTAATAAAATTTAAAATTTCACTCTGTTTGGAAAATTTCGTATAAAATAAATAATTTATGTAAAGTATCGCCCAGAAATTTTTTACACTTTTCAAAAAGCTCCGTAAGACGTATTTTTTAAAATATAGGCTTGAAATTTCAATATGTTATTCCCAAATATGTCTGTTATATCAAGAATTACGAAAAATTGTTGTACATATATTTTTTATATAAAAAACTAATTATTTTATCTAACATGTTATCTTTAATAAACATCAAAAGAATTATTGCACTAGTGTGGTGCTTTACACAAATTATTTAATTTAGCAAATTTTCAAAACAAGATTATGATTTTAAATTTATTAATTTACTAGATACTTATAAGTATAACGTATTAAAATTACACTGTAGTACTAACAATACGTCCTGAGGAACTCTTCAAAATACTTATTTCCTCTTAGACAATTAACATACATACTCATATTTTACTTTGATATCGAAAAATTTTACTTTGACAATCGAAATATTTAACATTACAATATAAAATCAATTATTTACAGTATTTGTTGATATAATACATATACAAAATATAAAAATCAAAATTTATACTT
Organism: Ctenocephalides felis; assembly: GCF_003426905.1. NCBI lineage: Eukaryota > Metazoa > Arthropoda > Insecta > Siphonaptera > Pulicidae > Ctenocephalides > Ctenocephalides felis. The sequence goes on from NW_020539727.1 coordinate 22,085,435, forward strand.
TTATACGACTAAATACGTCCTGCAGAGCTTCCTAACCTACCTATACATTTCCGAAGTACTTTGTGCATAATATCCAAATTATCATCCAAACCATTTATAAATTCCAAATTTTTTGTTCTGTACATTTTAATATATACATCAAAGTATAATATATTAAAATTACAATACTTTCCAGCAATTATTACGTCCTGAGAGCTCTTCAAAACCCACAAATCTATATTAATGCTCTCGGTGAAGGTCAGAACTTGACACAGAGATTTCTAATGTTTTCTCAAGTCTTGGCAAATATATATATATATATATATATATATATATATATATATTATATATATAATAGATGTATATATTATTATATATTTGCAATGACTTTGCAAAAGTTATATGAATGCATCGCCTTCAGTAATAATAAATGATTCTAATGAGAATCCAACACTTTCTCTCATTGGAAAAAGGTTGGAATGAAATTTCAAATATGTAGAAGGAAATTATTTATATTTAATTACAGATAATATATTATTATACTTAAATATGTCTATTTTAACTACAAATACTGAAATTGATATATTTTTATTTTATCTAGATAATATTTGGCTAGAGTCAGAAGTATTTGTTTTTATCTAAAAAAATATTTTTAGTATCCAAGTACAACTTTTGCAATTTGGTAGCAAAATAAATTATCATACATATTTAAACAAATATAAATACTTTATTGCAAAATTCGTATTTTACCTGAAACTACTTAAATTAAAGTGTAATCAAAATCAAATTACCAATTTTGCCTTCGGCCAAATTGTGTCATCTGTCCATCGAAATGTCTTTCGAAAAAAAAAACAAAAAAAATTATATTATCGTGTCTATAAATATGACAATCAATTATTTTAACGACATGTAAAAATGTCTAAATTTAGTTTTACTAGACAGTTTAATGACCCAGAAAAAAATTGTGACCCTAGGTGGTCTCAAAATTGTTAGTAAATAGATATTAATATCGATTTTTGGTTGATTTTAATTGATGAGGTTAATAAACTTTGATTTAGTATTACTTATATTTTTGCTTACTTCAAAATAAAATCTTATGAATTTTTTGTCAGAAATCCCAAGAATTGCAGTTGCTTTTCTTTAGTGTTTCTGTTGGAATATCACATAATTTTTTTAGTTTTTGTCAAATAACTCGCAAACTTTATATGAAAGCGCCCTTTTTAAATTAGATAGGGTGAAACTAGATATAATTTACAATATTTTCATTAAAACAGTTATATAAAGTCCGATATAAAATTTTGAATAAAACGACTTTGAATTCGACAATATTTCATTCTTTAGTAGCAATAAATAGAAAATTCGGGACCTTCACCGAGAGCATTAATATGGATTTGTGGGTTTTGAAGAGCTCTCCAGGACGTAATGTTTGCTGGAAAGTGTTGTAATTTTAATATGATATACTTTGATGTATATATTAAAATGTACAAAACAAAAAAATTGCATTTGTAGTTAGTTTGGATGATAATTTGGATATTATGCAAAAAGTACTTCGGTAGGTTTAGAAAGTTTTGCAGGATGTATTTAGCCGTATAAATAGATAAATTTGATTTTTATGTTTTTGTATATGTATTATATCAACAAATACTGATACTAATAATTGATTTATATAGTAATGTTAAATATTTTCCATATCAAAGTAAAATACATGTTACGAGTATGTATGTTAAATTAATAAATAAGTATTTGAAAGAGTTCTTCAGGACGTATTGTTGGTATTACAGTGTTGTAATTTCAATATGTTACACTTATAAGTATTTATTAAATAAAAAAAATATAAAATTATAATGTTGTTTTAAAAAATTCGCGTAAAATAAATAATTTGTGTAAAGTACCGCGCAGGAATTTTAGACACATATAGAGTTAGAAGTCTTAAAAAATGACTTTTCAAAGGGCTCCTCAGGCCGTACCGTTTGTATTACAGTGTTGTAATTTTAATATGCTATACTTGTAAGTATCTAATAAATTAATAAATTTAAAATTTACAGTTTGTTTTTGGAAATTTGCTATAAAATAAATAATTTGCGTAAAGTACCACGCAGCACTTTTAGAAACATATTGTTTCATCTTTTTAATTTAATTTTCAAAGGGCTCCTCAGGCCGTACCGTTTGTATTACAGTGTTGTAATTATAATATGCTTTACTTATAAGTATATATTAAATTAATAAAATTTAAAATTTACAGTTTGTTTTTGGAAAATTTTATATAAAACGACTCTGAATTTGATATTTCATTCTTCAGTACAATAATGTCTTTAGACCTGCTTTTGTAATTTTACACATATTTTTTATTCAACCCATTTTCACAAATTATTTAATAATTTTGTATAGTGTATCCTGAAGAGCTCTTCAAACACAATTATATATATAGTACAAAATATTTTATACCTTAATTTAAATTACGTCAAACTTTGTCCTAATTATCATAAAACTGTTCTTCCTTTAATTTTTGCAATTTATATGCAAACTTTGTCGTATGTCTATATGACGTCTTTTAAAATTATGTGACGGAAATTTTTATCAGAAAACTTTATTTAAAATGATTCACATAAGTAAATTCATTCAATTTTACATCGGGTAAAATATAATACAAAATTGTAGTACAATCTGCGTCCTCAGAAAATTATAATAAATCACTATGCAAATTGTATGAGGAGAGTGGTACTTTTTTGGAATTATTATTAATATTTTTAATTGCGGGCAAAAACACATTGATTTTATTATTTGTTGCCATAGTAGATACTTTGAAGTATTTTATGTAAAATTTATAAAATTGTAATACAAACGGTGCGCCCCAATATTTTTTTTAAAATTATTAATTGATCAAATTTTGCAATATGCAATTTTTGAGTTGTATATAGTAAATATATTTGTTTCATTTCATATTTCGGAAGTATTGTTAATATAAAATATACAATGTTTTTTTTATTACTTGTTGAAATATAATTTAATTCAATTTTTTTTAAACAAATTACTTCCAAAAGTCATTAACTTTTCGGTTTACGTGCCCAAATAGTCGTCCACGTTTCATAATAAATATTTTTGTTCTCGTAAATGTTGACATTGACAAAATAAAAATATTATTTCGGTCATTTCTGGTTCACATTGATCTTTAGACCTGCATTTTTAATTTACATTAATTAAAGAACACATTTTTTTATTAAGTTTCATAAAATTAAGCGCTGAAACAATAATAGAGTACTTTGTTTGTTTACTGAATGTTTAGGACGTACTTTTTTTATACTACTCTTATAAAACAGTGTTACATAATTTTTTTGATATATTTATTGAAAGCCTAAAAATTAAAATTGGAAAAATTTTCTATACAACTTGAGATATTACCAAAAATTCCCAAAAGTACCAAATATAATATTGCTGGAGTAAATACAATAGTTACAACAAGAGTATAGTTTGAGGAGCTCTTCAGGCCGCACTGTTTATTCCATAATAACCAAATTTTTTACACAAATTCTTTAATATGTCTTTTAATAGCACAAACAAAACTAATCAAAATTTTGTATGCAACTCAAAATATTTACAATTTTTCCAAAAAAATGCATTCACTTTTCATATATGTAAAATTTTAGTTATATTAAACAATTAATTTGTTTTTATTTTGTAATATATTAACATTAGTATCAATTATTATAATAACCTTGTTTTGTTAACTAAATATCGATTTTATGAATATTCAATATATATTAATTTATCGATTCATGTATCGTTCGTAGTTGAATTATTGTTCTGAATAACAATGGCTTAATTATTATATATTATGTATTGTTTTATTCTACGTCACTGGTTTAATTATTATTTATGCAATTCTAATCGTGAAATGAATTTAAAACCATATTTTACATTTGTTTTTTGAACTACGAACTAATTATATGGATTGAAAGATGTAATTATTGATTTTAGTAAAAAGTAATTTGTTTTAGATAAAAATAAGGCCAAGAGTAAAAAATAAAAAAAAAAATCAGTTTTTTTAATTGTGCTTTTAAAAGACATATTGAAGATTAACGTAACATATTTTTATGAATCTAGTATAAAAATTACGTCCTGAAGAGCTCTTCAAACTATACTCTTCTTGCAACTATTGTATTTACTCCAGAAATATTATATTTGTGTGCTTTTTGGGAATTTTTGGAAATATCTCAGGTTGTATGCAAAATTCCTTCAAATTGATTTTTTAAGCTTTTAATAAATATATCCAATATGATGTAACACAGTTTTATAAGAGTAGTATAAGAAGTACGTCCTGAAGAGCTCCTTGAAAACACAACTGAATTTACACATATCAAACATTATGTGTTTAGATGCATTTTTTATAAAGTGGGCTATATTTCAGTTTGTATAAAAAAATATTGCAAATTTTAAAATTGTGTCTAATTCTAGACTTATTGAAAAATAATTTGTCGCAATATTACGATTCTAGTGTGAAAATTACGTCCTGAAGAGTTCCTCAAACTATACTCTTGTCGCAACTATTCAAATTATTCCTGCAATATTATATATGTGTACTTTTGGGGAATTTTTGGTAATTTTGGTAATATCTCAAGTTGTTACAAATTTTTCCCAAATTTATTTTTTAGGCTTTTAACAAACATATCAAAAAATTATGTAACACAGTTTTGTAACAGTAGTATAAGAAATACGTTCTGACGAGCTCCTTAAAAATAATTTTAATTTAAAGTCGAATACATATCAATAATGATGTTTTAGGATACTTCTTGTACAAAGATAGTAATATCGTGTATAGTATTAAAAATATTGCATTTTTTTCATTTTACATGATAATAGACTTATTGAGGAATAATTTGTCACATTTTCACTACATGAGTACAAAAAGTGCATCCTGAGGAGCTCCTCAAAACCACGTTTTATTTATAAGTTTAATACATATCGTGTATTGAATTGTTTGGCACATTTTTTCACAAAGTTAATAATGATAATAATAAAGATTTTATAATTTTTCATCATAATATATTTATCAGAGAATAGTTTGCGACATTTTCAAAGTTGTAGTACAAACAGTACGTCCTGAAGAGCTCCTTGAAATACAACTCAATTTACACATATCGAACTATACGTTTTTCGGTACATTTTTTACAAAGTGGGCTATATCTCAATTTGTATAAAAAATATTGCAAATTTTTAAATTATGTCTTATTCTAGACTCACTAAGAAATAATTTGTCACAATTTTATGATTCTAATGCAAAAAGTACGTCCTGAAGATCTCCTTGAAAATCTATGAAGTTCAAACAATTTTTCTAATGTACTAAATAGTGTTTTCTGTGTATATTTTTTTCCAAACAGACAATTTTGCACACCACTAGTACTAGTAATTATTTCGATAAATATTTTATAAAATAGAAAACAAAAACCTCGAAGCTATTTACCAGCAAACTTTCAATTTTGCTAAAATATTGACACTAAAAATTAATATAAACTATTTTGTGAAAGCTGTCCTAGAATTCTCCTGATTGCAGCTATTATAGCTTATAGGGAAAAATATTGATTATAGACTATAGATTATCGATTATTATCGATTGTAGGTGCCATTATCATAAATCTCATATATTGGAAGAAAGACATTGCCGAAGAAATTTTAGAAAGTCCAGAAAGGTACTACTGAGCTACTTATATAGGAAAAATTGGTTGAATTTGAGGAGCTCTTCAGGTCGCAAATTTTATATGATGACGGTGAAATTGAGACAAATTAGTCTGTAATAAGTCTTTAATGAGGCAAAATTATAAAATTTGTATAATTCATACAAACTACGATATGGCCCACTTTGTAAAAAAATGTACCCAAACTCATAATGTTTGATATGTGTAAATAGAATTGTGTTTTCAAGGAGCTCCTCAGGTCGTACTGTTTGCACTACTACAGTGACAATGTGACAAAATATTTTTCAAAAAATCTATTATGATATGACGTAAAAAAAATTTAATGCTTCTTTGAACAATAATGAGATATTAAAGATTTTCCTAAAAAAAATACCCAAAAATATTTAATATTTTAGTGAAAACTGAAAAATTATGTATATATATAAAAACAATTATATAGATAAAAATTTGTACCAAAATATACATTTTTATTACACCAAATATTCAACAAGAGATTCATTTAAATTTTAAAAATATTCCTAAGTGGAAACATTTTTATGGTGAGTAATAAAAATGCCTATTGGTGAGTATTAAAAATGCATTTTGTATCACCATGAAAAAATTTAGACAAAAGTACTACTGAGCTTCTTATTTATAGAAAATGTATGTTTTTGAGGAGCTCTTCAGGTCGCAAATTTTATAAGATGATGCTGAAATTGAGACAAATTGGTCTTTAATAAGTTTGCAATAAGACACACATATAAAATTTGCTATATTTTTCATACAAACTAAGATATAGCCCACTTTGTTCAAAAAAGTACCCAATAACGTAATTGTGTTTTAAGGAGCTCGTCAGGACGTACTGATTGCACTACTACAATGAAAATGTGACAAAATATTTTTCAAATAGTCTATTATAATATGACATGAAACAAATATAATGCTTCTTTGAAAAATATTGAAATATCAAAAACTTTCTAAAAAAAAACACTGAAAATTTTAATGCTCAATATGTCTACTACTGAGTTATTTATGAGAAATTTGCTGCAAAATTTCTATTTTTTGAGGAACTCGTCAGGACATACTGTTTGCACCACAATAATGAAAATGGAACAAAATATTTTTCAAAAAGTCTATTATAATATGGCATAAAAACATTTTAATGCTTCTTTGAAAAATAATGAGATATTACAAACTTTCTCAAAAAAAAAATACCCCAAAATATTTACCCCCACAACAAACAGAAATATTTTAAAAATTTATACAGATACAAATTTATACCAAAATATATTTTTATTACACCAATATGAAACAAAAGATTCATTTAAATTCTAAAAATATTTCCAAGTCATTCCTGCCTATTGGTGAGTAATAAAAATGCATTTTGTATCACCATGTTCTCATAAATATTAATTCAGTTCACACAATCGAAGTCTATAACAAATTTTCTATTGTATGAAAAATTGTCTTTAAAAATTTTTACATAATGTGACGTGAATGCAAGAATTTAAATAAAATCGATATTTATTCAATATTTAATTAATTTAATCAATAGTAAACATAATAGATTCATTTATTAGTCACATGTGCCAAAATGAAATTTGTTTATAAAATTAGATGTGAACAATGGTACATTTTTACGTTTTTTTCTATTATGAATATTTATTTGTAACGATTTTGGTGAATGTGTGATTTACTTGCACTTTGTTTTGTAAATTTAATTAATAAACATTAGAAGAAATTTGGGGAACTATGTGTGATTCATTGAATACCAAAAAATCTACATAAAATTTACTAAAACTTTTCCTAAGAAACTATATTTAAATAATTTACTTCGAGTCTGAGAATTATCATACTGCAAATTGAAAATTTATTTGTGCATTTTTTCACCTTTTGCAAAAATATCTAACAACCAGATTTTTTTTTTGAAAATATGTTGTAACTTGCTGAAACTAGATAAAGTTATCTAAATTTTTTGTGAACATTTGTTATATAAAAATCGTCCACAAGTTCTAAAAAAAAATTCACAAAGTTTCAATAAGTATTTCAACGTCATCAATTAGTACATACATAAAGAGAGTGTGTCGTAAGATATTTATTCTGATTTTAATTAATAAAACGAAATTTAGTAACTTTAGCTCAAATAACTGTTAGAAAGAATTAAAGACAATACAATTTTGCAAAATACTTCTGAATACTTAAATTTCATAAACTCAAAACTCATTCTTCAAAATTGAGCTTGAAATTCAAAATTTGTAAAAAAAATCTTGCAAACATGAGGGACATTTGTTCGAAATTTAATTAAAAACACAAAACTAGTCATTCTAGTTAAAAACATGTTAGAAAAAATGAAAGGTAAAATAACAATTATGAAAATAAAAAACTTAATTCTGAAATAAATTTTGCAAAATACTTCTTAATACTTAAATTCATAAGCTCAAAACTCATTCTTCAAAATTGAGCTTAAAAATCAAAATTTGTAAAAAATTTTGCAAATCCTGCGGTACTGTGGTGCTTCATTATTTAACCTTAACTTGCAGGACATTTTTTCACATTTAGTTCTAAAACACTTTAGTTCTATTTTAGTACAAATTAAAGATGATAAAATTATCTATTCTTTATGTATACAATACAATATAATGTTTACAAAACTAATATTTATAGCAAAAAAATAGCTTTCAAAATTAGATTATTAGTTTTATATTTATTATCCTGCAGGACATTTTTTACATTTAATTCTATAACTCCAAAACTATATACAACAACTTAATACTATTTTAGTACAAATTCAAGCTAATAAAATTCCTCATAATTTCTACTAACAACACATGTACAAAAAATTAATATTTTTTATGAAATTATATTTTTTTATCGGTCGCTCCATTTTCCAAATTACTAATTTATTACTAACGATTAAGTATATGTGAAATTATGTTTATAATTTTGAATGACTGTTCAAAATTAAAAAATGTGTGTCGATGTTCTTAAAAAAATGTCTTAGTCATTCCTAGGAATTAGTAATTGGATTTTGTGGATATTTATATATGAAATTCATGGTTTATATGAACCTAAATTTTGGCCTAAAATTTCTAACAATATTTTGAAAAACTTCTAAAATTCCTGAAGTTATTTTGTTGATAAATAAATAAATTCGTTGAATAAAAGTACTAGAAACAAAAATATTTATCAAACAAATATTTACAAAATCAAAATAAATAAATAAATAATCCTTTATTACGTCCAAGAAAACTAATGTTTTTCCAGCTAAAAAATTCGTAGAAAATTAACGATAACATTTTCCTTGAATTACAAACATTCTGAATAATAAATAAAACATGCTAAATCGATTCATAAAATTATTTTTATCAACAAAACGTTTTTTTAAACATTCTATGCAATTTTAATGGTCAATGCAAAAATACAATGTAAAATTATGATAAAGGAATTATAGTAGTTATTTACGTATTTTCTGATAAATTGTGGTAAATTTGTCAGTCTTGTTAAGTTTTAGTGTAATGTAAAACATATTTTATTAAAAAATTTAAAAAAATAGATAAAAAAAAAAGTTAAAACATGAATAAAAACAAATTTATCAAGGTACTGATTTTTATATTATTTTTACTTGTGTAATTTTTGTGTAATATATAGCTAATTATGTAGTTAATTTTATGTAGTTATTATATACTAAAACAAATTTGGTAAAAGCTAATTTTGATGGTCAATGCAAAAATACAATATGAAAATTATGATATAGGAATTATAGTAGTTATTTACGTATTTTCTGATAATTGTGGTAAATTTGTCAGTCTTGTAAGTTTTAGTGTAATGTGATTGATATTTAAAATTTTAAATTCAAATTTGATTTTAAAAAATTTAAAAAAATATTTAAATCATGAATAAAAACAAATTTATGCAGGTACTTATTTTATATAATTTTTACTAGTCTAATTTTTGTGTAATATATAGGTAATTAGTAAATTTCATGTAGATGTTATATACTAAAACAAATTTGGTATTTGAAAAAATGTTATATTAAAAAATGTGCAAAAATGTACTAAAATTTAGCATAAATTTGTATTTGATTCAAGCAATTTCTGGGGCTTGTAGCTTTATACTCGTGTAACTAATATATACTTGTATTAGCAAAAAGTTAAATAATTTTATCTAGTTTCAGCTAATCAAAACAGTTTTGTCAAAAAATTTTTGTAGTAAAAGTTATTTTGAAAAAAGTGCAAAAATGTACTTGTACAAAATTGGCATAAAATTTTGCTACAAACATTGACTGCTAAACTCTTGTCCCCAAAACTCGTGACCTGATTGGTCAAGTTCACTCACCTGCACCAATCACCGCAAAGACAACGCAAGTGAGCACGAATACACCTGTATGGTATTTTCTCAGATGTAAAATACATAAAAACTTTGACTTGTTGTCTCGGATTCCCGTTACGTTATTGGCTGTCGCGTTTTCCGCAACCAATCACAGAGCCGGTACAATTCCCGAGTCTGTAAATGTCTGATATGTCCCTTTATTATTGGAAGAAAGTGGAGGTACTTGAAGTCATACAAAACTCTAGTACAAGACAAGAATTCATTTATTGTTGACAAGAACACGGCGGCGTTAACAATAAACAAATTAACGTTTTTTGTTATAAAAATTTGAAATTTGTTACGAGTTTTTGAAAATATAGTGTTTTTTAAAATTTTTGGTTTGTGTGCGAATTTTTTCGAGTGATTTTCGCGTTTTAAAAGTGCTTAAAGGGATACTGATTGACTTCAAGGTAAGAGTGAAAAAAATTTGGTTTTAGCAAAAATTGTGTGCACTTTTGTAATTTTTGTTACACGGTTGTATGAAACAATTCTTTATAATCTGATTTGTGCCAAAATTTTATGCAAAATTTGTATTTGTGTTGTACTATTTATAGTGCGCCGAATGCACTTGCATTTCCACATTTATTGGTGCAGTTGTTTGGTAAATTCCGCTGTAACTCCTAAACGGTTTGAGCAATATTCATAAAATATTAAGCAAATTTATACAAAATTCCATAATCTAAAATATTGTCTTACATTATAAAGTTCTACAACAACTCTGTATACTTCAAAATCGTGTCCAAACCCAAAAGTGTACAAGTTCTATTTAAGCGCTCATAAAACCTAAACCACTCGATGCGTATGAATGAGGCGTTAAGAAAAATTATTCACAACTAAATTATCTACAAATTTGTCTAATATAACACAAATCCATACAGCAACTCGTATAACTCTAAAATTTAAATTGAAAAATGAGTTAAAACGAATTTTCTCATCCCTTGTGCGTTTTTCTACAAGGCGTCTCCACCGTTTAGGGTGGATTTTCCCCGGAAAATTTAAATTTTTCTTTTTTTCGGTAAAATTTTTACTGTTTTAGTAAAAAAATTTAGTGTAATTATGTGAATAACTGTACACGAAAGGTTTGACATACTTTTGCATATATACAAATGTATATTATGAATATATTTGCAAAACTTGATATATTTAAATTTATGGTTTGTATTATTAAATTATTTTGTTTAATTTATTTATAAAGTAAATTGTGTGTGTTTGTTGAGATTTAAAATTAATATATATGTTTTTAAAAAAAATCATTCTTATTTTATAAAAAATATCAAAATTTATATTATTTTCAAAAAAACGTATGAAAAAACTTAGCAGTGGCATCGGATCAATTTTTCAGAATTTTTCTGTATAATTTTTTTTTAAATCAACCCCTATTTTTTTGGTAATATTTTTGAAACTGGATAAAATTACTAAAAAACAGTGCCTATTTAGTTTATTAAATTTGATAATTCAATACTGAAAATAATATTTGAAATTATAAGAGTTGAACCTAACAAAAATTTGTTCAAGTTAGAAGAAGGATTTTTTTTTGGGATTTCCATGTGTAACTTTTTTTTTTAATCGAAACAGAATTTTTTGTGTTAATTTTTTAGAAACTAGATAAAATTTACTAAAAAACAGTGCCTTTTTAGTTTATTAAATTTGACGATTAAATATTGAAAAATAATATTTAACACCATACAAGTTAAAACCCAAAATAAATTTGTTCAAGTAGAATAAGTATTTTTTTTTTTTTTGGATTTCCATGTGTAACTTTTTTTTTGAATCGAAACAGAATTGTTTGTGTTAAATTTTTGGAAACTAGATAAAATTTACTAAAGAACAGTGTGAATTTAATTTTTAGTAAAATGTTGAATTATTAAAATATTATATTTGAACATTATAAAAGTTGAAACCTAACAAAAAAATTGTTCAAGTAGAATGAGGATTTTTTTTTTAATTTTTATGTGTAATTTTTTCTCTAATTGAAACAAAATTTTTGTGTTAACTGTACAAAAACTAGATAAAATTTACTCATAAATAGTGTGAATCTTATTTTTCTACTAAAATACTAAAATATTTAAACATTACAAAAGTTGAAATCAAATACAAAGTTTAACCGAGTAGTATAGGGACATTTTTTTTAATTTTTATGTGCAACTTTTTTTTCAATTCCGACAGAATTTTTTTCATTAAATTTAAAAAAAAAACTGGATAAGATTTACTTTGAAATGGTGTATAATAAATTAGTTAAATTTCTTACAACATGAAACAAAATTTTGTACAAAAAATCTCGGTTCAGGGAAAAATTAAAAAATGTTACTAGGTGATTTTACAATTTTGTTTTTCAAAATTTTATTAAAAATTGAATAATAATACTACGAAATTGCAGCTAATATATAATATCAACTAGTGTATACATTAAATTACTAAATGCCCAAAAAACTAAATTTTAATTTAAATTTCGAGTTTTTACCAATTATTCAATCCAAGTACATTTTGCACTTTAAGCATTTTAAAACCACTTTTTTGTGTTTTCAAACCCGTAAAAATTAGTTTTTATTAAAAATATATAATATTTAATATTTTCACTATTTTATTTAGTACTGAATATTAAAAATAACCTTGATTTCGATATAAAAAACACGTGCAGAGCTTTTTTGTACAAGTAATCAAATTTGCTTACTAAGAAATATGAATAGGAGACGTCTGAATACGATATGAAAGATTATTTTTAAATATTATTTATAATATTAAATTTCTAGTTTAATTCTTACAGAATTTAAAATTTATATTTATATATATATATATATATATATATATATAAAATAAAACAAAAATATTATAAATATTTTTAGCATTATTTTCCTTAAATTAGTGAGGTTTCTTATATAAAATTTTTGTTTTGCATTTTTGGGTATTTTGTATTTGTATCGGTATGAAATTATACTAACTTAGTCTACAACATATGAAGTAAATTTCATTTAAATTTCAAAAATTTTACAAAAAAATCTGACTCAATTGGAAAAAAAGTTGCAAATAAAAATCTAAAAAAATGTCCTTATGCTAATTGAATTAGCAACTACGTGCATTTTTCTTGTTAAATATTTTGTAACTTTTAAACGGTTTGTTTGATTTCAATGAAATATTCGACAAATTTATTTAAAATTGAATGATCTATAATATTGTCTAACATCGTTATACTCTACAACAACTCGGTCTACTCAAAAATTATTTCAGATCAAGTTTTAGTCCCCCAGGTGAATTTGTCATCCAAAAATACCAACAAAAATTCTTTCTCTAAATTATTTATGTCATTACAATAAGTAGACGATTTTGAAAATGATAAGTATTTAGAATCGAAGGACGTTTTCTAATTTATATTTACTAATATATAAATGTTTTGTTTATGGTAATTGCATATTTTAAAGTTCATTTGTTTAAATTTATTTAAGCCGACAAAAATATTGGGAAATTATCATTAAAATTGTTGATGACATTGGGTAGAAAAAATAATAAAAATTATAAAATTTTTAGAACATTAATGAGGGTTTTTATTTTTTAAATATACATTAAGTATACTGATTTAATCTAGGACTCAAAAACTACTCAAAATAATTTCAATTTATAAAAATTTTGCAAAAATGTAACTAAATTTAGGCCTAACAAGAAGATACTAGACATTTCAACCTAATAATTTAATTAAAATTATTAATTTTTACATATAATAATAAAAAAATAATTATTTCTAATAATTAAATTTTGTATATCAAAATATTTACATTAAGCAATATTGTTTAAATAAAATCAATTGTTTAACAAATATAAATATTGCAATCGAATTTCAAATTTTCTGCAAAGGTCTTTTCGACGTATCATTGACATATGTCAATATTAACATGTGTCAATAATTTATAACGACAGTAATAATAAATTTTCACAATATATTATTATTATTGTTAATTTGTTATATGACAGCAAACAGATTTAGTTGTTTAAACAATTAGGAATAAAAAAGATTCTACAAGTTTGCAATATAATATTTGAGAAATTTTTCTACAATTATTTAACTGGAAATTTTTGTCCAGGGATTTTTTTTTAGTTAGCTTAGCAGAATCTAGATAAAATTTACAACAAATCTACATAAACGGTTTTATTCAAACCGATATAAAATATTTGCATAAAATAAATTTGAAATCGGTTATATACTAATAGGGCAAGTCTGATCTCGGTTTCAATAAAATATTCAGGACATTTTTTACATTTCTTTAAATAACTAAAAATTTTGTTCAAGGACACTCTTTTTTAATTAGCTTAGCAGAAACTAGATAAAATTTACAACAAATCTATATAAACAGTTTTATACACACCGATATGAAATTTCTGCATAAAATATATTCGAAATCAGTTTTATATCAATAGGACAAGTTTGATCTCGGTTTTGTGTTGCGTCTAAGTTTAATATAGAATTTCGGGATTTTTTTTGCATTTTTTCAAGTAACTAAAAATATTGATTCAAGGCACTCTTTTTTAATTAGCTTAATAGAAACATAAAATTTACAACAAATATATATAAACAATTTAATACACACCGATATAAATATTTTGAATAAAATGAGTTTGAAATCGATTTTATATTTTGTACAACTTTGTAATAAAATATTCGGGTCATTTTCCTACATTTATTTAAATAACTAGAAAACTTTGTTCTCAGACACTTTTTTTTAGTTAGCTTAGCTAAAAATACATAAAATTTACAACAAATCCATATAAACAATTTTGTACTCCCTGATATAAAAATTTTGCATAAAATATATTCGAAATCAGTTTTATATTAATATGTCAAGTTTGATCTCGGTTTTGTGTTGTGTACTAGTTTGCATTAGAATATTCGGAGCATTTTTCTACAATTCTTTAAATAACTAGAAACTTTGTTTACGGACAGTCTTTTTTAATCAGCTTAGCAGAAACTAGATAAAATTTACTTAAAATCCATGTAAAAGTTTATACACTTCTATATAAATATTTTAAATAAAATGACTTTGAAATCGATTTTATATTTTGTACAACTTTGCAATAGAATACTTGGGACATTTTTCTACATTTCTTTAAATAACTAAAAATTTAGTTCTAAGACACTCTTTTTTCGTTAGCTTAGCAAAAACTAGATAAAATTTACAAAAAATCCTTGGAAACAGTTTCAAACACTCCGATATGAAATTTTTGAATATAATAAGTTTGATATCGGTTTTATATTTTGAATAAGTTTGCTATAGAATTTTGAGACATTTTTATACAATTATTTAAACAACTGGAAATTTTTGTCTGGTGCACTCTTTTTTTAATATAAATTATTATAAATATAAATTTTAATTTATTTTTTTAAATTCTGTAAATATTCTTTTAGATACAGATTAACAAAATTTACTGAATGATGACACAGATTCCGTGTCGAAACTTATATTATAAATAAATATTTTTATTAATTTGTTTGCTTTTATTTTGACGATTGGCTAAAAATCAATATTCAAGATATATATAATTATATCTATATATAATTATTATTAACTTCCCGTAGGGTAAGTTATTGTAATGGGCCGAAAATCGGAATTGAAAATTTTAACATTTCTCGACGTTTTGAAGGTTTCTGAACGTTTTGGCATACTTCAGAAAATATGGATGTGTGTGTGTGTGTGTGTGTGTGTATGTATGTGTGGATACAAATTTCCAGTCACGTTTTAGGGCGCACGGATCAACCGATTTGAATGGTTCAAAAAACATTCGATTCCTATTGATAGGGAAAAGAGCTGATTAGTTTTTGGCAAAGGCAGGTCCAGCCGTTTCGGAGAGACGGAGCAAAGAGCGCAGAAAATAGAAATCGAATTTTTGTGCGAACGGAGTATCCGATTTGAATGATCTAAAAAACATTCAATTAGTAATGATTGGGAGAAGGGTTTATTAGTTTTTGGCAAAGGCAGGCCCAGCCATTTCGAAGATACGGAGCTAAATATGTAAAAAATGGCAGTTTTTGAGAGAACTATGCGTCCGATTTAAATGATTCAAAGAACTTTCTGCTTGTCTTAACAAAATAATTGATTTTGGAAAAAAAAATTTTGTTCCATTTTTTTTTTTTTTTTTAGTATTTTGTATATCGAAAGTATTTCAGATTTTATTTTTAATTCCGACTATAGTTCTAATATACTTTACAAATAATTTCAACTCTGCAATTCGGTTTATATAATTCTTATAAATATTACACAATGTTACAATATTAATAATAATCTATTTGAAAACATTCAGTATTCCTCGAACATTTCGTTACGGTGCGGGAAGTTCCAGCAATTTGCCTTAAGGCACGATGCCATAATTGCCACAAGACAGAATTCCACTTACAGCTAGTTATAAATATTTGTTTCCCTCAATTCAACTCGATTTTCAATCCCATTTGACCGGACTATTATAAGTAATTGAGAGAAATTATCCTAGAATCTTCTCTAACTAAGGTCAATGTGAATTTTGTTCCGTTGCACTTGAAGCGAATGCACTTGAATCGAAAACTGCACTTTCTATTCTCCTTCTAAAAACACACAACAATACACACACACACACACTAATCACTTACAAAACGAAAATTGCAACGATAACAGTACTAAGAATAATTGTATATTGTTTGTATTTAAAAATAAAATGAATGACTATTTTGTTTTCAAAATGTTTATAACAATAATATGTTTTTTTGTAAATAAGTGTTGCACAAATATTTTGTTTCCCGTTTAAAACGTTCGCGGTAGTAAACAGGAACACTTATATATATATATATATATATATATATATATATATATATATATGAATTTGAACTTGAGTTTATTAATAATAATTATATTTAGTTTGTAAATTTTATTCACCTATTAATTTTATTATTATGAAGAATACTTATTTAATTTTTAAATAGATTGATTTACCTTTGCAATTTTAAAATTTTCAGGAGTAGTGATTGAAAGTTTAAGAATTTTTTTTACGAATTTGTTGTAAATTTTATCTAGTTTCAGCTAAGCTAATTAAAAAAGAGTATCCTAGAACAAAATTTTTAGTTATTTGAAGAATTGTAGAAAAACGTCCCGAAA
>NW_020539727.1:22103559-22297040 GCF_003426905.1 Ctenocephalides felis
TAAATTAATTTAGGATATTAAAAAGTATTTAAAAAAAAATAGTATAAAGTATAAGACAGTATTATAAATAAATAGAAAAATAAAAGGACAAACACAAAGTTGTTTTTATTCAGAACACATACAAAGAAAATAAACCTATAATAAACATAAAAAATGGTCATAGAAAAAATAGACAGATAGAATAAATAATTTTAATATTATTATTTATTAGCATTCACACACAATATTTCACAAAAGTCCCAATTTTTTTCTTGGACAAATTGTTTCTTGGACAAAGGTCCCAATTTTTTTCTTTTCGTGCACAAATTTTTCAAAATCTCCTAAAAACAAAAAATTGTTATGAAAAATTGAGTTTCCAGTGCAAAATATTGTGCAGAATTAAAATAAAATCGTGCAAAAAAGTGAAAAAATTAAAAAATAGAAAAAATAGTGTTAATTAAATTAAATTATAATAAATTATTATAATTTATATATTTTTTCCAAAAATTTGGCAAAATTTTAATTGGTAAACGTGTTGAAAAACTGTTTTAAAAAACTTGTGTTAATGAAATTATATAAGTGTAAGTTTTATATTTTAAAAGTATTATTTCTAAATTATTTGGGTTTATAAAAATAGTGTTGAATTATTATGAATAATATTTTTCTAGATTTTTAAAAATTTGTAAATATTATTTTCAGAGTGTTTCAAATTTGTAAATTTTAATTTGGTGCTAACTAAATATTTTTTTGGTTTACTAAAATTGTTTTAAAGTTTTAACTAATAAATTGTGTTAATGAAATTAAATTAGAGCAAATTTTATGAATTAAAAGTATTTTTTAAAAATCATTTTGATCCCCAAAAAATGTTGTTATACTTAGTTTTTGATTTATCAAAATTTTTGGTAAAATTTCACGCAATTTTTGGCAAGAGTATAAAAATATTTTAAAGTCTTTAGAAATATTTATTTAAACAAAGTAAATAGTGGATTAAAATATTTTATTACAAATATGTTCAACTAATTTGTTTATATATCATATCTGGCAAACATTTCATGATGTTTGCCAATAATATTATTGACCTCCAATTTTTTACTCGGAATTTAAAGTATATTTACATTTTTATACAAATTGTATTCTGTCAAAATTTTAGTTTTTTTCAAGAAAAACCAAAATAAAATGCTAACTTTTTTGCTAGTTTTTATCTACATAATTTCTATTTTTGTAATTTAATAACAATTGTAAATTCTTTTGTCAAAATCCAAAAAGATTTATCGAAATTCGACTAACCGTTCAAGAAGAATGATATAGATATATAATAATTATTCTTTTACTGAAAGATTTTTTACTCGGAAATAAACATCTGAATTTTTATGCAAATTGTATATAAAATGATATTTCTACTAATGTTTTCTGTCAAAATTTTAGTTTTTTCAAGAAAAACCAAAATAAAATGCTAATTTTTTTGCTAATTTTTATCTACATAATTACTATTTTTGTAAATACCAATTGTAAATTCTTTTGTCAAAATTCAAAAAGATTTATCGAAATTCGACTAACCGTTCAAGAAGAATGATATATATATATATATATATATATATATTTGTAATATTTTTGCAGCCCAATCGTCGAATTAAAAAAAGATTAAATAACAAAATTATTTATTCCATTAAACGTTTCGACACTTGATGTGTGTCATCATTCAGTAATCAAACCAGGAAAAACAATAGAAAAAATTAATTATGATGTAAAATTGATTGAACATTAAATTTGTGTAAAATAATAATATACTATTATATTAACAAACGAGAAATTGAAGGAGCACATATTGACCTCTTATATTTAATGTTATTAATAGCGGTGCATTATGGACTCTGATCAAGGTTACAACGCAAGTGTAGCCATGCAAGTGCAGTGAAGGAGTGGATATATATATATATATATATATATATATATATATATTATTTTACTCAAATATTTTCATCCACTTCTGACTTTGTTTAAATAATTTGTTGTTAATTTGTTCTTAATTTATTTAAACTATTTTTGTTAATTTTTTTTTAGAAAAATTTAATAAAAATTATGATGTATACTTGACGGCGTCCAAATAGTGTTCAGGATGGAATTTTTGTTGGGCCTTAGAACCGACTTCTTCCAAACACTGCTCTATTGGTTTTCCTAAAAAATAAATAGACATATAAAATCAAATGTAAATCATAAATCAATCAATTTATCTCCAGAACATTAACAATCGTCATTTCATTTCGAATTCAATTTCAAAAAAAAAATAGTTGCCTAATTTACACAAAATTGAAAAAGTACCCTATCTAACTGAAAAGGGGTGGAAATTTTTGAGTTATTTGACTAAAACCAAAAAAATGTCTCGATTTTTCTATTTATTAAAAAGAGTGCCAGGTGCAAAGTTTTCGAGCAATTAAAAAAAATGTGCAAAAATGTCCCAATTATTTTATTTAAAACATGTACACAACCTAAAACCAAATTCAAAGTCTTTTTAATTTAAGTTTTTATATTGAAGTATATAAAATTTTTGATATTGATTGTTAGTAAATTTTATCTAGTTTCTGCTAAGTTAATTAGAAAAGAGTGCCTAATACAAAGTTTATGAGTTATTTTTGAATTTGTAGAAAAATATCTCAAGTTTTCCATTAATAATAGCAAGAATCCGATTCAAACTCGTTTTTTCAAATTCAATCAAGTTTTATTTAAAACTTTTATATTGAAGAATACAAAAATTTTGAGATTAATGTATAGTAAATTGTATCTAGTTTTACCCTATCTAACTTAAAAAGGGTGCTTTAATATAAAGTTAGGGAGTTATTTGACAAAAACCAAAAAAATGTTATTTCATTTCGAATTCAATTAAAAAAAAAAATAGTTGCTAATAATTTACACAAAATTAAAAAAGTGCTCCCGTATAGTCACATTCTAAACGCATTTGCAAATAATTATGTGCGACATTTTCACTTATACTGCGCTTAGCTCGGCGGCATTTTCACATTTTTCAATAGTTTTCACAAAATTGATAAAGTACTCCAAACATAAACAGTCTAAACGCACTTGGGTAAACATTTAAACAAAACAAGCCTGGGTGATTTTTTGAATTTTTTATCTAAAATTACAAAAATATTTTATGGAAAATAAAAAAAGATGTAAAAATTTTTTATCCTCAAAAAATGTGGACGAAAAAATGCGGATATACAAAACACACACACGCCAAAATGTTCAGAAACCTTCAAAACGTCGAGAAATGCAAAAATTTTTGAGAAGTTAATTAGTAATTGTTTAAAAATTACCAGTGTACTAATTTTCACAAAATTTTAGACAAACCAATTCCAAAGACAAAAAAGAACATGGCATAACATTTTACAAAAACTTTTTGCATATAAATAAATTATTTATTATATTATATTATTATTTATTATATTATATTTATTATTTATTATATTTACCAGTATCTACAGAATTTGCCAAAGCCTTCTTCACAGAAGCAGAATCCATAGTTCTTAAATTCGTAGCCAATCCCAAAGCTGCAAAAACCCTGATGAAGGCAGTGGAGCAACCGGAGCCTGAAACGTATGCAAAATATAAATGGCAACTTGCCGATAGGCATAATTCGTTAGGCATGTTGGGTGTCTGGGAAAAGGGCTCGTCGAGCAGATCACGATTATGGTAAAAAAATATTTGTAAGTTCAAATTTGACTAAAAGAGATATTTTGGTGAGGGCGAGATTATTCTGGCAACTTGCCTATAGGCAAATTGGTTAGGCATGTGGGGTGTCTGGGAAAAGAGCTCTGGGAGCAGACTATAAATGTGTAAACAAATTTAATTAATAATTGTGCAGTTTTGATTTAATTTAAAAAAAATGTGGTAAGCATCTAAAAGCTGAACAAGTACCAGAAAAATTATTAGCAACTTGCCAATAGGTAAATCGATAAGTGCAAGTGACATGTCTATGGATAGAGCTCAAAAAGCAGAATACAAATTTCCAAACCAATTTAATTTGCAATATTGCAGTTTGAATTTATTTTAAAAAAGTGTGATGAAGCATCTACAAGTTGAACAAGTACTAAGAAAACTATTAGCAACTTGCCAATAGGCAAATCGATAAGTGCATGTGGGGTGTCTATTGATAGAGCTCAAAAAGCAGATTCTAAATGTGCAAACAAATTTAATTTAAAATTGTGCAGTTTTGATTTAATTTAAAAAAATGTGGTGATGTATCAAAAAGTTGATGTACAAGGAAGATTTTTGGCAACTTGCCAATAGGCAAACAGATAGTACATGTGACGTGTCTATTGATAGAGCTTTGAGAGCAGATTCTAAATGTGTAAACAAATTTAATTTATGATATTGTAGTTTAAATTTGGTTTAAAAAAATATGGTGGAGCATCAAAAAGTTGAACAAGAACCAAGAAAACTATTAGCAACTTGCCAATAGGCAAACTGATAGTACATGTGGGGTGTCTATTGATAGAGCTCGGAGAGCAGAATACAAATTTCTAAACCAATTTAATTTGCAATATTGCAGTTTGAATTTAATTTAAAAAAATGTGGTGATTTATCAAAAAGTTGAACAAGTACCACAAAAATTAATAGCAACTTGCCAATAGGCAATTTGATAAGTGCATGTGACATGTCTATGAATAGAGCTCAAAAAACTGATTTAAAATGTGTAAACAAATTTAATTTATAATGTTGCAGTTTTAGTTAAATTTAAAAAAAGGTGGTGATGCATCAAAAAAGTTGAACTAGTACTAGAAAAATTAATAGCAACTTGCCAATAGGCAAACTGATAAGTACATGTTGGGTGTCTATGGATAGAGCTCAATAAGCAGAATACGAATTTCTAAACAAATTTAATTTGCAATATTGCAGTTTTAGTTAAATTATAAAAAATATGGTAGAGCATCAACAAGTTGAACAAGTATCAGAAAAATTAATAGCAACTTGCCTATAGACCAGCTGATAGTACATGTAGGGTGTCTATGAATAGAGCTCTAAAAGTACATTACGAATTTAGTATTCAATTCCATTTTAATTGTTATATAAGAGATTTGGAGGATAAAAACCAAAATTTACCATAAAACTACAGTTTTTTGGTAAAAATGTAAAGTGTTGGATCACTTTTTTAGGTCTCCTGTTAGTTGCATTGAATTAGAACTTTATCATAAAATATGCATAAGAGTATTTTTGACTTTTTAGCCAAATTTTTTTTACTAATTTTTATAAAAATTTTGGTTTATTTTCAATTTTTACCATAAGTTCCATATTCCCCAGACTGGTAGTCCCATGGTAGCATATAGTGGTAACTTGGCCAGTAGGATTTTGTTATGAAAAAGATCATGTTGCTGTCTGAAGGATACCTAATAATATAAAAATAATTAATAAAAATAAAAATATCCATAAGAAAATTAATAATACACGTTAACACCACAAAATATATTATTAGTAAGATGGTAAGTTTCTGGTGACATTTTTCTAAACTTTGGCTTTTAACTTTTGAGGTAATAAAGATACATCAAAGTTGTCTTTGGGTGAATTATAGCTAATAGTACAAGCTATATATGTGCTGTACAACATGTCCTTCAAAAAACACTTTTTGGTACTTAAAAAACCTTAACAAATCTTTAGCTCTTTAGTCCAACCTGCTGCCACCATTTTTCTAATATCATCCATAACAAGTTAAGATATTATAATTTTTTTCCAGAAAAAAAAATGATTTAGTTACTATTTATTACTATTTAATACTATTTCATTAATGTTTACGATTTTTTTAAATTCCTCCCCGTTTAATTGAGAAAATTAATAATAATAATACACATTAACACCACAAAATATATAAATAGTGTGTAAGTAAGGTGGCAAGTTTCTGGTGATATTTTTCTAAACTTTGGCTTGTAACTTGTGAAGTAATAAAGATACATCAAAGTTGTGTTTGGGTAAATTTTAGCTAATAGTATAAGCTATATATGTGCTATACAACATGTCCTTCTAAAACCACTTTTTGGTACTTAAAAAACCTTAACAAATATCTAACTCTTTAGTCCAACCTGCTGCCACCATTTCTTTAATATCTTCCAAAACAAGTTAAAATATTGCGATCTTTTTCCAGAAAAAAATTGTTTAAATACTATTAAACCTAAAATATAAAAAATATTCAATAAAAATGAAAATATTGATAAGAAAACTATTAATAATACACATTAACACCACAAAATATATGAATAGTGTGGAAAAGGTGGTAAGTTTTTGGTGACATTTTTCTAAATTTTGGCTCGTAACTTCTAAAATAATGAAGATACATCAAAGTTGTCTTTGAGTAAATTATAGCTAATAGTATAAGCTATAAGTGTGCTATACAACATGTTATTCTATAAACACTTTTTGGTACTTAAAAAACCTTAACAAATCTTTAGCTTTTTAGTCCAACCTGCGGCCACCATTTCTCTAATATTAGGTTGTCAAATATCTCCCTTCCGCTTTTTTGCTCTTGGTTTTTAATACAAAAAGGCGGAAGGGAGATATTTGACAAACTTATATCTACCACAACAAGTCAAAATATTACAATTTTTTTACAAAAAAAAATATTTTAAATACTATTGAATACTATTTATCACTATTTATTACTATTTCATCAATTTTTCCTATTTTTGTTACCTTTCTCCTCGTTTAATTCCCCAAACATGCCTTGCAGAGTTTATCAACCAGGAAGCATGAAGGGCCAGAAGGTACCTTGTGCATCCAATTATGAAAAAACTGTTGACAAAATTTTCGCCCCAGTATTCCATCGGTGCATTGATTGGCAGCAAAAGTGTTAAGATTATGTACATTGGCCAATAGAACCTATAGGAAAAAAATTTGGACGATTAGTCAACCCTTTTGGTAAAGGTGGGTAGTGGATTGTTGGTTGGATTTGGTTTGTTGTGTTTATGATAAGTTTTGATGGGTTTGTGTGAAGTGGATGGTATGTATGGGTGATTTGTAGTAAATTGAATTGTGTATAAAGTTGTCTAAGGTTGTAAAGACCTACAGCAACTTGGTATACTTCAAAACTGCATTTGAAATGCGGCAGTAAAGTTGAGTACCTGAAACTGGTTTGTGCCTTCATTTACCAAAATCCGTATAACTTCTAAACTATTCATCCAAACTATAAGCAATCTTTAGCAAATTTATACAAAATTTCACGATCTCCAACATTGTCCTACACAAAATACCCTACAACAACCCCTATACCCATAAATCCATTCCCCAACTTACGATTCTGGAACATGACCACCTTGTCCTTCTCCAAATCGCTCATGTCCTGCTGCTCCAGCAGCCTTTCCTGCTCCGGGCTGTAGCCCTGGAGCTGGTGGACGATTTGGGACTTAAAAAGGTCCTTGTTGCTGTAAAAAGGGTCCTTGTCGGTGTCTAAAGTTGCATGATGTAGCCTGTGGGAACGAACCCAACTGTAGATACTTCCCTGGAAGGAAAGAGGATAAGGGTTAGATTTATGGCATACGTGTGCCACTTAATATTAATAAATTATATTTAGAAATGAAACCGTAAATAAATGTTGTAGACTCGATGATAATGTGAGTTTATTGATAACTCAATTTACAACGAAACTGATATGATATAAATTTTGATATCAATTTATTAGCCCGAAAATTGATCGCTGACTAAAACCGAGAAAACAATTTTACGATCGTGAAAACAATAATCTAGCTAAAGCTTGCTAGATGCGACATTCGCATCAGCGTAGCTCCAAGTGTGCTGTGTAGTTTAGTCATCAAATTGGCGTCAATCAACTGACATCTGTCAAGAACATTTTCATTCCGCCACAGATTTTTAGGGTTTGTGGTTGTAAGTTAAAAAATAGTTCTTGGAGGTGGTTGGTGTGTATAAAAAATATGTCGGGGATGATTTTGGGTAAAAGATTGTTATATATGACAAAAGTGTAGGAGCACGTTTAGTATTTTTAAATAATTTTTAAAGTTCGAAGTTTGTAGGTGCTAAAGTTGTAGTAGATAGATACTTCACTGGAAGAAAAGAGGATAGAGGTTAGTTTTTTGTGTTTTTGGCTGTAAGTTGTTAAATAATTGTTGGAGGTAGTTGTTGTGTATGAAAAAGTTGTTGGGGATGATTTTGGGTAAAATATTGTCATATATGAGAATAGTGTAGGAGTGCGTTTAGTATTTTTAAATAATTTTCAAAGTTCAAAGTTTGGAGGTGCTAAAGTTGTAGTAGATATATACTTCCCTGAAAGAAAGATGATAGAGGTTAGATTTTAGTGTTTTGGCTGTAAGTTGGAAAATAGTTGTTGGAGGTGGTTGGTGTGTATGGAGGATTTGTTGGCGATGATTTTAGGTAAAAGATTGTTATATATAACAATAGTCTAGGAGTGCGTTTTGTATTTTTAAATGATTTTCAAAGTTTGTAGTTTGAAGGTGCAAGGGTTATTGTGTTTTGTTTGTTGTTTTGAGAATGACTTGTAAACTATTGCTTAGATTTGCAAACTATATTAGAAAGAATTATTGGTAAAAGAATTACCTATTAGTTCGTCATATGTGATAGTTTTGTAAAATCACTTTTTATATTTTTAACATATTTTCAAAATTTGGTTAAGGTAAAGGACAAGAGTGCAAATTTCGTGTAGAGTCTACGTACGAATTGTACATTTTGGTTCGTAATGTCTAAAAAAATCACTATATTTAAAATCTATTTATACACAATCTTTATAAAATTATCTTTTATCTGTTAGTTACTTTTATTTATAGTTTTGTCGCAAATCGAATCTTTAAAACCAATAAATGCATAAGTTACTTGTTTTACGTAAATTAAACAGGTTTTGTGTGAATGCATATGCATATTTTTGATCATAACTTTTAAAGTAAGAATTGCATTTAAAAATAGTCTTCTAGAAGTCATTTTGCATAAAAAATATTTATAAACTGTACATATATATTGATGTTATGAAAGTGCAAAATATGTATATAAATTGCTTGTAAACTTTGACAATGTCTTATCGAAAGTAAGGTACTAATTTGGGTTATAACTTTTAACCTAATTTATATATTTAAAATCTATTTATATAAAAATTGTCTTTATGAAATTGTTAACTATTACTCCATATACAACTAGTTAATATAGTTTATAGTTTTGGCACAAAAAAACGAAGAATACAAATATATATATATATATAAATATTATATATATATATATACAATAAGTCTTATAATTAATAATTTAATTTTATGGTCTTAAAATATGTGTGAAGTTTTATAGTTGGAACTATTTTTAAATTATGTAAATGTCTAAATATTACATTAAAAAATTTATACTAAAATGTCTTCAATAATAAAAAAAATATTTAAATAAACTTTTTAAGAGTTCATAAGTATAAGACATTTTTTAAGCTCCACCTTCAATAGATTTTAATAATTTAGACTTACGTTTGAAAGTTATTTAAAAATATAAAATGTACCCCTACAAAAATGTTATGTATAACAAACTAATAGATAATTGATTTCTTAATAATTCCTTCTAATACAATTTTTAAATCAAACTGTTATTTAACAAGTTATTCTCAAAAATATAAAAAAAGCATTACAAATTAGGCACGTACTTGAACTCTACGTTAACAAAATTTTGAAAATTATTTAAAAATATAAAACGTACTCTTACAAAAATATCATATATAACAAAAGTATAGATAATTTTATCATAAACAAATCTTTTGAAGACAGTTTTAAATCCAACGCTTATTTTGCAAGTAATACTAAAAAAAAACTAAGACATCTATAATTTATATAACAGTTCTCATACAAAATCGTTCGATTTACACTCTAACAATAAGAAAATATTAAGAAACACTTTTCAAGTGTTTGAATAAGTGTAGAAAGTGCTTAAGGCTTGGCCTATATTATATTTATAAATATACATACATACATATATATATATATATATATATATATATACATATAATATTTATACTTTAAACACGTCGAAGAATTTTCTTACATAACCGAGTGTTAATTGACAATTACTTTATTATATGCAAAAGAAGGTTTTTTCTAAAAAGATCTATTCAAGTGTCAACTTTCTCACTTTTTTGCATCAACTGCACTCATCGAATGCTTCTACTAACCTTTTATGAAGTGCATTTTGCAATATTGCAAAAGATACAGTTGTTAAAAATTATTTTATGACCGTAAATAAAGTAATTTAATGAGCAAACATTAATTTGTTTTGAAAATTGATAGAAAAAGTAACTAGGTGTAATTTATATTATATATATAATTTATATTATTTATATATATATTGATTATTTTTAAAGTTATAGTCAAAACTATACACATTTGTATCCTGCAGTAATGCTCTTTTTATATTAAGCCATTTGTGGTGTATTTAGATTTTTGAAAATAACTTGTAAAATATTAGTTTGATTAAAAAATTGTGTTAGAAAGTATTATTAATAATTCAATTATCTATTAGTTTGTTATATAAAATATTTTTGTAGGAGTACGTTTTATATTTTTAAATAATTTTCAAAATTTTGTTAGCTTAAAGTGCAAGTACGTGCCTATTGTGTAGTGCATTTTTGAATATTTTTGGGAATAACTTGTAAAATAACAGTTTAATTTAAAAATTGTATTAGAAAGAATTATTAATAATATAATTATCTATTAGTTTGTTATATAAAATATTTTTGTAGGAGTACGTTTTATATTTTTAAATAATTTTCAAAATTTTGTTAACTTAAAGTGCAAGTACGTGCCTAATGTGTAGTGCATTTTTGAATATTTTTGGGAATAACTTGTTAAATATTGGTTTAATTCAAAAGTTGTATTAGGAAGAATTATTAATAATATAATTATCTATTAGTTTGTTATATAAAATATTTTTGTAGGAGTACGTTTTATATTTTTAAATAATTTTCAAAATTACGTGCATAATTTGTAAGTGCCTAATTTGTAGTGCATTTTTATATCCTTTAGAATTTTATAAATGTTATTATTATTAACTAAATATATTAAAAGAGTATAAAAGTAAAAGTATTTCTTGGAATATTTTTGGGTAAACACATTCGGTTTATTTATTTTGTCTATTTGTGGTTTAAATAAAGGTTTTCCCATTTATATGAAATTTTTTGTAGAAATATATTTACCAATCTATATATTTAAAAAAAATATTTATTCAATTACGTACAAAGTATTTTTCAGAAAATCACAATCAAACGTTCAAAGTTTAGTCTAATAAATATTAATATATTATAATTATTGAATAGTTTCGTTCGAGAATATTATTTCCGATTGATTTTTCATACAATAGCAAATGTAAATGAATTTACATTGAATTCGTTGAACTTTGAACTTTTCTTTTCCAAACTAACAGTTTGCTTTGTAATTAAATATTGCATTGTAATTAGAAATTTACTTTATTTAGTACAACCTTTAAGGTAAAATTGGATCTGAAAAATAAACTATGTTTTGTTTTAAAATTATTGAAACCATTTGCTGACATTGAAAATAAAAATGTAATTGTTGAAAATAATTGCTAAAGTTATTGCAAAAACAAATGGATTTGAATAATTATTTAGATAATATAAGGAAAAACCTTGGGTGTTATCAAAAACAAATATTAGGTTTGAACAAAAATAAAATAAATTAAATAAAAGCTAAAATTGTATAGATATTTCTATGTAGGATTTGTGCTAACAAATACTAACTTTTTATACTAATAATTGTTTAAATTAATTTGTTACTATTTTATATTTTAATAGACATATTTAGGTATAACATACCAAAATTATAGTTCAAAAAAATTAATACTTTGTTTATGGTAAATTTTTAAAAACTGACTTGATGTTCTTACACCAAATTTTGTTTGTGGTACGGACTTTGTTCAAGTAATAACTGATTTTTTTTTATTAAAAATTGTTTAATTGAATTATTTTGATGCCAAATTGTTTTAAACATATTTAGGTATAACATACCGAATTTTCAAAAATTTAGAGCAAGTGGTTTATTATACTAAATTTTCAAAATTGACATTATTTTTCTAATTTCAGAACTAGATCATTCTTGAGAACTTTATGCATTAGTTACTGATTTTATATACTAATAATTATTTTTACTAAATTTTTACAATTTAAATTTTAATATGCATATTTAAGTATAACATACCAAAATTATAGCTTAAAAAAACTAATACTTTGCTTAGGGTAAATTTCTAAATGTTAACTTTACGATTTTAATTTTACCCTAAATTTTGTTTTCGGTACGTACTTTGTTCAATTACTGAATTTTTTATTAATTTTTTTTTAAATTTAATTATTTCTATGCCAAATTATTCTGGGCATATTTAGGTTTAACATACCAAAATTTTAAGAATTTTGAGCAAATAGTTTATTTATACAGAATTTGCAAAGTTGACATTATACTTCTAAATTTAGACTAGATCATTCTTGAGAACTTTGCGTAACTAGTTACTGATTTTATATACTAATAATTATTTTTACGAAATTTTTACAATTTTATATTTTAATAGACATATTTAGATATAACATACCAAAATTATAGCTTGAAAAAAACTAATACTTTGCTTAGAGTAAATTTTTAAAAGTTAACTTTATACTACATAAATTTTGTTCGTGGTACGTACTTTGTATTTATTGAATTTTTTGAATAAATTTGTTTTTAATTGAATTATTTTGATGCCAAATTGTTTTAAACATATTTAGGTATAACATACCAAATTTTGAATATTTTACAGCAAGTAGTTTATTTATACTGAATTTTCAAAGTCGACATTTAATCAACTAGATTTTTGTTGGGTATTTTGTGTTTCAAATATTGACTTTATGTACTAATAATAATTTTTACTAATTTTTTACTATTTTTCTGTATAACAGACATATTAATAACATACTCAAATTAGAATAACTCATAAATACTATTATAATTTTGCCGAATTTTGAAATTTCAACTTAATTTATTAAATTTACTACTAGATCTTTCTTGGGTACTTCGTGCATTAGTTCCTGATTTTACATACTAATAATTATATTTACTAAATTTTATTATTTTTCTGTATAACAGACATGTATATTAGTAACATACTAAAATTAGAAAAATTTCAGAAAGAAAAAGTATATTTTTGCCGAATTTTGAAAGTTAACTTTATACTTCTAAATTTAGTACTAGATCATTTTTGGGTATATTCCGCATCAAATATCAATCTAATATACTAATAATTAAAAAAATTAAATTTTTAATATTTTTCTGTATAACAGACATGTATATTAGTAACATACTGAAATTATAATAATTTAGAAATAATAATATAATTTTGCCGAATTTTGCAATTTCAACTTAATTTATTAAATTTAGTACTAGAAATCTCTTGGGTACTTTGTGCAATTAGTTATTGATTTTATATACTAATAATTATTTTTAATAAATTTTTACTATTTTTACGTATAACAGACATGTATATTAGTAACATACTAAAATTAAAAAAAATCAGAACGAATAGTATATTTTTACCGAATTTTGAAAGTTGATTCAATTTTTCAAAATTAATATTAGTATGGGTGCATTGTGCATTAGTTACTTATTTTATTACTAGTAATTATTTTTACTAAACTTTTACTATTTTCCTGTATAAGAGACATGTATATTAGTAACATACTGAAATTAGAAAAATTTCAGAACGAAAAGTATATTTTAGCCGAATTATGAAAGATGATTTAATTTTTCAAAATTTAGACAGTTCATTAAGGGTATATTCCGCATCAAATATCAATATTATATACTAATAATTAATAATATAAATTTTTGCTATTTTTCTGTATAACAGACATGTATATTAGTAACATACTAAAATTTTAATAATTTAGAATTGATAATATATTTTTACCGAATTTTGATAGTTAACTTTATTTTTAATTTCAGAACTAGATCTTTCTTGGGTACTTTGCGCAATTAGTTACTGATTTTACATACTAATAATTATTTTTACCAAATTTTTACTATTTTTCTGAATAACAGACGTACTTGATATTAACATACTAAAATTTAAATAATTTATAACTATTGGTTTATTTATTATAATTTTTAAAAATTTACTTATGTTGAATATTGAGGAACTATTCTCTCTCTTATTGAGGAGGAATATTGAGGAACTCTAAAAATTGCTAAAATTTCGTAGAATATTAATTTAATCCTAGTGCTGTCTATGAAAAATTTGTAGTTTAGTAAATTTCCAACAAAAAATTATTAATAAAAATTTTCTGTACGGCTAATAATTTTAGAGTTATTTTAACCCAAAAATAGCATACTAAAATTTGTTTATATCGAGCTTTATGTAACAGCACCGTCTTGCAAAATTAGTAATATCTCATAAAATATTAAACTTATTACATAACTATCTTGGCACTTTTATAGCTTAAAAAATTTGCAATAAACAAAATATTAAAGAAATTTTTTCGTACGACTAATAATTTTAGAGTTATAACAACTCAAAAATAGCATATTAAAATTTGATTATTTAGGTCTTGCAAAATTAGTAATATCTCATAAAATATTAAACTTATTACATAACTATCTTAGGCACTTTTATAGCTTAAGAAATTTGCAATAAAAAATTATTTATAAAAATTTTCTGTACGACTAATAATTTTAGAGTTATAACAACTCAAATATAGCATATTAAAATTAGTTCATATTAAATGCAAGTTTGATGTAACAGCAAGGTCCTTGCAAAATTAGTAATATCTCATAAAATATTAAACTTATTACGTAACTATCTTTGGCACTTTTATAGCTTAAAAAAATTATTAAAGAAATTTTTCCGTACGACTAATAATTTTAGAGTTATATCAACTCAAATATAGCATATTAAAATTTGTTCATATTAAATGCAAGCAATCGATGTAACGCTTTGCAAAAAATATTAAACTTATTACATAACTATCTTTGGCACTTTTATAGCTTAAAAAATTTGCAATAAAAAATTATTAAAGAAATTTTCTGTACGACTAATAATTTTAGAGTTATTTAAACTCAAAAATAGCATATTAAAATTAGTTCATATTAAATGCAAGTTTGATGTAACAGCAAGGTCCTTGCAAAATTAGTAATATCTCATAAAATATTAAACTGATTACATAACTATCTTCAGCACTTTTATAGCTTAAGAAATTTACAATAAAAAATTATTAAAGAAATTTTTTGGTGCGACTAACCATTTTAGAGTTATATCAACTCAAAAATAGCATATTAAAATTTGTTCATATTAAATGCAAGCAATCGATGTAACGTTTTGCAAAATTACTAATATCTCATAAAATATTAAATCTGTTACATAACTATCTTTGGCACTTTTATAGCTTAAGAAATTTGCAATAAAAAATTATTAATAAAAATTTTCTGTACGACTAATAATTTTAGAGTTATTTAAACTCATAAACAGCAGATTAAAAATTTCTAATTTTAAATGCAAGCAATAGAGTTTGATGTAACAGTAAGGTTTCGCAAAATCAGTAATATCTTATAAAATATTAAATATATTACATAACTATCTTTGGCACTTTCAAAGCTTGATAAATTCACTAAAAAAAATTATTAAAAATTTTCTGTACGACTAATAATTTTAGAGTTACATCAAATTAAAACCAACTATACATTTTAAGATAATTTCAAACGAGTTTTATGAGTTTACTTCATCTTTACCCCAAATTTTTTTTATCAAAGTTTTTCACCAACTTGCCAATAGGCACAAATAAATTTTCAATAACTAATTTTAATATTTTTAAAAAATATTTTGTACTTACAGTTCCCGCCAAAGTTTGACAAAGCATCAAAAAAATTCTAAGACTTTTATTTGCAGTATAAGATTTGTGTGTCCAAAGTCTGTGGGCTCCACAAGTTGATCCCAAAACGCCTAAACTTAATAAAAGTAAACCTAAAAATATTAAAATATTATAAATAATATTAATAACAAATATTAAAATTAATAAAAATATTTTTTTCATATTTCTTCATATCATTTACCGAATAAATTCGTCAAAAGTTTTGCCTTAAAAATCGCAGCCACTCCGTAAATTCCCAAAACGTGAATGTATAAGAAAAAAAGCACTGCTGGCCAACTCGTGGTTCTTTTTAAATCTTCAGGATTTTGTTTGATAGTCGGTTCCGCAGTTTGTCCTTCACTGGCACTCGCCGTCTTAGACGAGGCGTCGGTTTTGTCTGAAAAGGAAAAAAAAAGTTGAAGTTTGATTGGATTTTAAAGCATACCGAGTTGCTGTAGGGTGTTATGATGTTAGACAATATTATTTAATATTTAATTTTAAACAAATTTGTCTAATAATGTGTTTAAATCAGATGGACCATTCAAAAGTTATATAGGATATAACAAAGCAGTTACACGAGTTAAGAAAAACTGAGTTGTTGTATTGGATAAGATTTTTGGGTATACCGAGTTGCTGTAGGGTAATATGATATTAGACAATATTATTTAGTATTGAATTTTAAACAAATTTGTCTAATAATGTGTTTAAATCAGATGAACTATTCAAAAGTTATATTATATAAACCATTGCACGAGTTATTTGATGTATAGAAAAATTGAATTGTATTGGATGGGATTTTAAAATATACCGAGTGGCTGTAGGGTACTATAATGTTAGACAATATTATTTTCTGTTTAATTTTAAACAAATTTGTCTAATAATGTGTTTAAATCAGATGAACTATTCAAAAGTTATTTTATATAAACCATTGCACGAGTTATTTGATGTATAGAAAAACTGAATTGTATTGGATGGGATTTTAAAGTATACCGAGTTATTGTAGAGTGTTATGATGTTTGACAATATTATTTAGTATTGAATTCTAAACAAATTCGTCTAATAACGCATTTGTATCAAAGCAACTATTCAAAAGTTATATAGGATACAAAAAAACCATTGCCTGACTTATTTGATGTAAAGAAAAACTGAATTGATGTTTGGATGGGATTTTAAAGTATTCCGAGTTGCTTTAGCGTATTATGATATTAGACAATATGATTTAATATTCAATTTTAAACAAATTTGTCTAATAATGTGTTTTAATCAGATGAACTATTCAAAAGTTATATAGGATATAACAAAGCAGTTACACGAGTTAAGAAAAACTGTGAATTGTTGTATTCGATTGGATTTTAAAGTATACTGAGTTGCTGTAGAGTGTTATGATATTAGACAATATTATTTAATACTTAATTCTAAACAAATTCGTCTAATATTGTATTTGTATCAGATGAACTATTCAAAAGTTACTAAATATACAACGAAACAGGTGCACGTTTTACATGAGTTGATGTATATTCTCAAATTTTGATGGTATTTTAAGGTATACCGAGTTGCTGTAGGGTACTATAATGTTAGACAATATTATTTACTATTAAATTTTAAGCAAATTTGTCTAACGTTGGATTTATATCAGATCAACTATTCAAAAGTTATTTAACAAAACAGGTGCACGAGTAGTATTAGATTAAATAAGAAGACTAAACTCAAGTGTAAAATTGCAAAAAAAAATTTGTAAAATTAAAATCTGAAATTATTTGATAAATATACATGCAGTTTATTATTTAATTATTTATTAATTTAACACTGCCAAAAGGCGAAAACAACTAGAAATAAAATTTCTTTTCAAATTAACTAATGATTCAAAAGAAGAAATTATTCGAGAAATATTTGTGCAATTTATTAATTATTTATTTATTAATTTAACACTGCCAAAAGGCAAAGACAATTAGAAATCAAATTTCTTTTCAATTTAAGTAATTAATAAATAATTAAATCATTAACTTGTCTAATTGACACATTAACCAATTTTATGTAAATATCATTAGTATAAACCTTTTTCAATTAAAAATCCATTAGCAATTGCATAATTATACCTAAATATATATATATATATATATATATATATATATATGTATAAATATAATTCAATAAATTATTAACAAAACCGATTATTATTCTTATATAAAAACTTGTGGTTAAAGGAATATATTTAATGTTTCATTATTTGTCACCAATCGGTAATTTTAGCAATAACTTTTAAATTATACAATTTATAACAAAAACATATTCTACAAATTTATATTTAAATAAACACCTTATAAGACGTGATATATATTTTTTCTGTACAATTAATATTTCTTGAGATATTCTGATTCAAAAAGTACAAACAAATTTCAATAACAAACTTGAAAAATAGTAATGAAAAACTAAAATTATTGGCATAGAATTTTGAAAATATTTTGTAAAGTAATAGATTTAACAATAAACATTCTTCACAACAAATAAAGCTTGATAAATCCTCAATAAAAAGTGATATTCAGATTTTTTGTACGTATAATAGTTTTAGATATATTGTTAATCAAACACTACATATGAATTTTTTTGGTACTAAAAGCAATAAGTTAAAAGATAACTATAGCTAATACTTGAAATGTTTTAAATAATTTGCAAACAAATAGATTTACTGATAAACAATATTCGGCACTTTTATACCTGAATAAATTCGTAATAAAATCCTAATACATTATTTTTATATACAAGCTATGATTCAAAAGATATTTACATTTGAAACTTAGTATTACGTAATTTGTCGCCGGTGGATAATTTTTACAGTAACTACTAAACTGTGGGATTTATTAAATAAATGTATAAATATTTTACATAATTTTAGTCGAATAAATACTTAATAAAACGTGGTATTTTATTTTATTGTACGACTAATAATTTTAGAGATATTCTGGTCCAAAAAGTACAAACGCATTTCTTAATAGAAATAAATATAAACAAACTAAGGTGATTGTCTCGATTTTTTTTAATAATTTGTAAACTAATAAATTTATCCATAAACTTTATTCAGCAAATTTGTAGCTTAATAAATGCTTAATAAAACCATTGTACAAACTTTTCCGATACGATCAATATTTTGAGAAATATTTTAATCGAAAACTTTAAACGCTCTGCATAGTTAGTATAGAAACCCAAATTTTTAGCCATAAATTTTAACATTATTTTGCAAACTAATAGATTTTTCAATAAACTATATTTAGAACAAAAATAGCCTAATAAATACTGAGTAAAATTTACTACTAATTTTTTTATACGACTAATAGTTTTAGAGATATTCAAATCCATAATATCCAAATTTTCAAAATAAAACTTAAATTATTGACTGAGAATTTCCAAAATATTTGGCAAACTAATAAACTTATTAAGAAACTATATTCACAACAAATTTAGCTTAACACATTCCTAATAAAACCATAATACGAACTTTTTCAATACGATCAATATTTTGAGAAATATTTTAATCGAAAACATTAAACGCTCTGCATAGTTAGTATAGAAACCAAAATTTTTGGCCATAAATTTTAACATTATTTTGCAAACTAATAGATTTTTTAATAAACTATATTCAGAACAAAAATAGCTTAATAAATACTGAATGAAATGTACTACTAAATTTTTCTATAAGACTAATAGTTTTAGAGATATTCAAATACAAAACGACTAATATCAAAATTATTAAAATGAAACCTAAAATTGTTAGCCGAGAATTCTAAAAATATTTTGCAAATTAATAAATTTATTAACAAACTTTATTCAGCAAATTTGTAGCTTAATAAACGCTTAATAAAACATAGTACAAGATTTTTTTGTACGACTGTTAGTTTTGAAGATATTTCAATTCAAAAATTAGTACTGCAAAAAATTTGGTACAAAAAATATACGAAACAAATTTCCAAATAACTCGAAAACCATTAATTTAATTTAAAAAAAAAATTAAACATCAAATAGCTTAATAAATACTTAATAAAACCTTAATACACAACTTTTTTGTAGGATTAATTATTTTGAAGATAGACTAATAGTTTTAGAGATATTCAAATCCAAAACCACTAATATCAAAATTGTTAAATAAAACCTAAAGCTGTTAGCCAAAAATTTTAAAAATATTTTGTGAACTAATAAATTTATTGACAAACTTTATTCAGCAAATTTGTAGCTTAGTAAACACTTAATAAAACGTAGTACAAGATTTTTTAGTACAACTGATAGTTTTAAAGATATTTCAATTAAAAATTAGTACCACAAAAAAAATTGTAATAAAATATATACGAAACAAATTTCCTAATAACTCGAAAACCATAAATTTAATTATAAAAAACTATTAAACATCAAATAAATTAATAAATACTTAATAAAACCTTAATAAACGACTTTTTTGTAGGATTAAAAATTTTGAAGGTATTTTGAACCAAAACGTAGGAACACAAACCAAAAAACCATGTGCTTTAGTGCAAAATTTAAAATAACTCAAAAACTATTAATTCAAACCCAAAACTATATTAAACATTTTTATAGCTAACAAAATTCTTAACAAATTTCTCATATATAATATTTCCACAAGCACAACAGTTTTGGAGTTATTTTCAATCAAACCTTAAGCAAAATTTTACCAAGTTTGTATACAAATTCGTTATGGTGTTAATAATGTGCAAAATTTAAAATAACTTAAAAACTATCAATTTAACTCCAAAACTATATTAAACATTTTCATAGATAAAAAAATCTTTAACAAATTTCTCATATATAATATTTCAATAGGCACAATAGTTTTTGAGTTATTTCCAATCGAACCATAAGCAAATTTTCAACAAGTTTGTATACACATTTAGCAATATTTTTTACTAAATACAGGTAAGTTTTTAATATTTATTATTCTTACCTGAAGCCATGTCCAAAGAACAATTCACACTTTAAATAAATACCAAAATATTTATTCAAACATCAGACACAAAAACGAAAACCGAAATGAATCGTTCCTCGTCTTCAAAACACAATTTATATTAGCCCCACCACACCACACCAAACCTTATGCAGAACCCACAAAACGAGTCTATGGGTTCCCATACATTTTGTATGGAGGTCAAGGGCTTCAACGGCTTGGTCGCGGCACCGGTGTAATAGAATTTTGTAAAAAAATTTGTGACGAATTTTGTTCCCAAGGAAATTAAACTAAGTACGCCAAAATAGTAGTAAAGGTCTAATTTATGATTTAAAAATATAATTTTATATAGTTGTGGTGTAAGAAATGCCTTAAAATTAACTTTTAAATAAGTATGATTTATTTCCTCCGCACCAACCGAATGAGTGTATGGGTTTGTATGGGCGTCGGAGTAAATCAGGTGCCTCAAACGTTTGGTCAAGACAGCGGTGCACAACATTTTTCAAAAGCGATTTTGAGCACTATTTTGTTCCACAACATGTTAAACAAAATATGCTAAAATATTTTTAAAAGTCTTATTTATATATTATTACGTAATATTTATCTAAATTCGTGGAATTTTAATATTTTTCAACCGACTGTATGTAAATATTTACATAAGAGGCTGGCAGGATGCTTCAATTGAAAGTTTAATGAAATAGTAAATAAATAAATAAAAGATGTTTTGATGGATAAATTGTGTACAGAATTTTGTATTTTGACTTTTTTTGTATTTGATTGATAACTAGAAGGTTTATAATTTTTTTTGTGAAGTATTTTAAGGTCCAAAACACCAATAACTAATTTTGGAAATTAATTTTTAGACAAATTTATTATGTATAAGTAAATTCATTATTTTAGTCAGATTTTATATTGAATAATTGTGTAAATATTCAGGAAATTAATTGTTAAATAAATTTGTTATATATAATTAGAGTTTTTACTTCTAATATTATTATAAACAAAATTTTGAAGATTTTTGTTCCTGACACCAATAACAATTAGATGCAGTTTTTTAGAAAATTTTAATTTTTGCTTATTAATTTGTGTAATATATTCATGAAAATATACACAAATTTAGGTAAAGTATTGATAAATAATATATCAAAGTTACAAAAGTTTTGTAGTTTTAGTTAAATTTTAAAAAATATTTGAAATGAGTAATTTTTTTAAACTAAATCTGGAGTATTGAAGTTGTCTGTAGTGTAGTTGTTTCGAAAATTTTAATTTTAATATTAATTTTTATTATATATTTATAAAAATTTCTACAAATTTAGCTAAGGTATAGATAAATAATATACCAAACTTTCAAATTTATCATAGTTATAGTATAATTTTAAAAATTATTTGAAATGAGTTATTATTTAAAAAAAAAGATGGAGTATTGTACTTTACTATAGTGTAGTTGTTTCGAAAATATTAATTTTAATATATTAATTTTTATTATATATTTTTAAAAATTTACACAAATTTAGCTAAGGTATTAATAAATAATATATTAAAATTTCAACAATTTTGTGGTTTTAGTTTAGTTTTAAAAATCATTTGAAATGTATTATTTTTTAAATTGAATCTAGAGCATTGTAGTTGTATATAGTGTAGTTGTTTAGAAAATATTAATTTTAATATATAAATTTTTGTCATATATTTATGAAAATTTTCAAAAATTTAGCTAGGATATTGATGAAGAATATACAAAAGTTTGAAAAGTTTTGAAGTTTTAGTTTAATTTTAAAAATTATTTGAAATAAATATTTTTTTAAATTGAATCTGGAGCATTGTTGTTGTCTATAGTGTAGTTGTTTAAAAAATATTTATTTTTTAATAATAGTTTTTTGTCAAATATTTATGAAAAACTTCTGATATTTAGCTAAAAACTCAGTAAGTAATATAAAAAAGTTTCAAAGTTCCTTTGGTTTTAGTTTAATTTTAAAAATTATTTAAATTCTATAATTTTTTTAATTGAATCTGGAGCATTGTAGTTGTATATAGTGTAGTTGTTTCGAAAATATTAATTTTAATATATAAATTTATTTCGTATGTTAATAAAAATTTACGAAAGTTTAGCTAAAGTGTTAATAAATAAAATACCAAAGTTCCAAATTTATCTTAGATATACTATAATTTTAAAAATTGTTGATATATGTCACTTTTTAAACTAAATTTGGAAGGTTGCTGTTACTATAACTGCACTCTAGCAGCTATTTAGAAAATATTAATTTTAATATATTAATTTTTGTACTATATTTACCAAAACTTGTGTAAAATTTAGATAAGTTTTCATTAAACATTATACTAAAGTTTCAAAATTGTCATAGCTTTAGTTTTATTTAAAAAAATGTTTGAAATAAGTCATATCACTTAATGGATATATTTTTATTTATTTAAAAATTAAGTATTTTTCACATTTAATTTATTCTTTCCATAAAATTAAAGCAGTTTCAAATTATTCAATTTTGCATAATTATTTATATAAAATAAATACTAAAACACTATTAAGATATATACCACAAAAACGTTCATATTTTTGCATAAATTTTAATCAAAAATCACTATTAAAAAAAGCGCACTAATTTGTATTCTTACTGTTTTTACTTAATAGTTTTGGCTCCAAAAATTGAACTAATTTATTATTCTAGTAGACGAATTAATTATCATTTCAAGACGTGACCTTTAAGGTTAAAGAATTCTTGACGAGCTATTTTTATTATAAAAAACAATACTAAAGTGAATAACTGTACGATCTGTAATTATTAGAAAATATAAAATATATAAAAATAGGTAAATCAAGTAAATACTTTATATATAGAAAGGGAATATTTTATCTATTTACGAATTACGAATCATTGGAACTCGACCTTGCCGTAACGCACTTCCGCTGCATTTGTACGGATTTACACTCTAGTCACGCCTGAAGAAGTTTTATTAAAAAAAAAATGTAAAGGTGAAGAAAAAATTAAGGACTATTTATATACTTATTTTAAATTAATTTATATGAAAAAATATTGATAAAAAACGATATGGAAAATGAAATCAATGTAAATATTAGATGATATAATGATTTTTGAATGTTATTTGATAAATTAATATTAAAATGTGTTAAAAATTTTGTAAATATTGCAGTGTTGGTCGAAGATCTATCCATGGATTTTTAAATAAAGTTTTAGCCGTTTTATTTTTTCAAATATTCAAAGATATCCATGGATTTTATCAAAATAATTATAATTCGGGACATTTTTCTACATTTCTTTAAATATCTCGAAAATTTTGTTTAGGATAACTTTGATATATACTTTGATATAAAAGTTTTGAATAAAACGACTTTGAATTCGATTTTTCCTTCTTATTTTTTCATTACCCATTGTGTTAATTCAAGTTTTCTATATGAGAATGCAAATTAATATTGCACTTTTAGTGAAAGAGTTAAAGCAACAAATCGTGATTATCACAGTTCGATGGCAAATTAAAAATGTTATATAACCGACTTTTTGAATTTCTAAAATATCTCAAAGCGTTCTCGAGATATTGCATTTTTAAACATTTCGATTTCGCAGGATCCATATTGATTTTTTACAACTTATAAAATTCGCAAAGTGTAAGAATGCAATTTTATGAAAACTATTGCTGATATTTTGGTGATTCAAAAAGTTGTTCTAGAAGCATTTTTAATTTGCCATCGAATGGTAATACTCTCAATTTCCAATTTTCACTTTTCCACCATCAATTCCGTATACATTAAAATCCCAATTGAAAATAGATGAAAAGTATGACATGCAAGAAAGTAAAGAAAAGCCCCAAAGATTATTTTAATATATAATTTTTTTGTAATTTATATTTATTAAAAATATAACATAATATATTATTACTTTATATGCTAAAAACATAAATCTACAATACTGTTTCATTGCATTCTTGAAGTAAGTACTTAGTACTAAGTACTTATAAAAATTTTAGTAAAAATATAGAGTTTAGGGAAAATATAGTTTAAGGAAGAGATTTATATAGAAGTAGATATTTAAAAAAGACTTTAACTGACTGCAAACAAATATGTTTTACTAAATTATCTTTTAATACTACCAAATTGATTTTTTAAAATTTTTAATAATACTTCACAAAATTCAATTAAAGTCTTTAGTAAAATTTGTAATAATAAAAATTTAATACCTAAGATCTAGACAACCTGGTGTCTAAATTTCAACTAATTTTTTCCTATTTTTTTGATCTGGTAAAATGAGGTCTTTGATATCCTGTTCGTCCATATCGACGTCTCCAAAGCCCCAAATTTGGGTCTCTTCAGCATGTGGGTCTAAAATAAAAGACCCATCACCTGATCTAAGGGCCCTTCGAACTATCATTCTTCTGGAAACTGATTTACCTGAAAAATATTAATAATAGGTTGTCAAATATCTCCCTTCCGCCTTTTTGTATTATAAACTAAGAGCAAAAAAGCGGAAGGGAGATATTTGACAACCTAATATAATAATTATAATTACATCAAACAATGTGAAATTTTTATTCAAAAATAATAATAAATAAATAAACTTTAATTTGGTGTATATTAGACTTAGTTTTATTCAACCCTGTGTACTATTTATAGTACTAAAACTTTTGGGTGTATTTATTTAGTATGTATATCTCTTGTAACTTTTGAATGGATTGTTTGGTGTGAATAGTGTTTTTGACAAATTTGTTTAAAATTCAATTATTCATAATTTTGTCTAACATAATAATGCTCTACAACAACTCTGTATACTTTAAAACCGCTTTTGAAAATCAAATTTGAGTAAAAAGTCTTGAAAATGCATATGTTTCCCAAAAGGTTTATAAATCCTAAAACCATTCGATTTTTATGATTGGAGCTCAAAGCAAATTTGTTTAAAATTAAATTATTAATATATTCTTGAAACAACAAAATATCCTACAACTACTCTCTGTACTTAAAAATTATTAGAATAATATCAAACCTTAATTATTACTTTATAAAAACATGTGAAATTGTTTCTTATATCTCTTATAACTTTTGAACGGTTTATTGAATTTTAACAAAATATTATACAAATTTGTGTAAAATTATATAAATAATAATTTTGTCTAATATTATATAACCCTACAGCAACTCAGTATACTTTAAAATCGTTCTTGAATACAGAAGTTTGTTTGGGGTCTATTTATTTAAATTAATTACTTATATAGAGTGTGTGCAGTGCATTTGTTTGGCAAATCTTCTGTAACTTTTGAATTTTTCGTAACTTTTATAAAGTACAAGTAAAGTATAAACAATATTCAGTGAATTTATGCAAAATTAAATTGTTAATAAATTTGTCTAATATTATAAGACCCTACAGCAACTCGGTATACTTTAAAATTGCTTTCAAACGCATAATATTGTGATGAGTGTATTTATAATTTATAGTACCTATTTTATGTTTTTATTTACCATATCTCTTGTAACTTCTAAACAAATTGTCTAATTTAAAAAGTGTTTTTGGCAAATTTGTTTAAAATTGAATTGTACATAATATTGTCTAATATCATATAACTCTACAGCAACTCGGTATACTTTAAAATCGGTACTTACGATCGTAAGCCCATCCTATTCTTGCAAAGAAATCTATGAGGCCTGTTGTTGGATTGAAAGTGTACCCTCCTAGTTCACCTTGGAAATAAAATAGAAGTTATATATATATATATATATATATATATATATATTATATAATAATAATTTACCTGTTTTATAATCATATGGAAAAACATGATGATAATTGTGCCAACCTTCACCAAGGGCTGCAATTGCAACCCCTAAGTTTTCCACTGGACTTATATTTCTAAAAAAGAAAAAAATATATATATACATATATATATATATATATATATATATATATATACATGTATAAAAATAAATAAATAACATATAAAACAATAAAAATTCCAATTATTATGCATAGTTTCAATTATGATTCCAATTAGAATCAAAGCACTCAAACCAAATTTTCTTATTAGAATTTGAAATAACTATCAAATTTCGACGATTTATATTTGACTAAAATTTTACTCACTTGTCATAAGGTTTCTGGCCCCACATATGTGCAACACTGTTCACAAAAATGCAATATTTAGGGTCAAACAGAACCTAAAATTAAAATTGACCCAAAAAGAAACCCATAGGTCTTCTTGCCAAAAATACCAAGGCGCCAAAACCGGTAAACCTATGGCCAATAGGGCAAATAGAGGGATGTAAAACCTAAATAAATAAATAGATAAATTAATAATTAAGTAATAAGTTAAATAAAAATATTATTTTGAGTGCAAATACCTTTTTTGCCACATGACTACTGCATCGGCTTCCAAGTCACTCATATCAACCTGAAAGGGATTATCAATGTTTAAGTAAGTTTTAAAAGTATACCGAGTTGATGTAAAGCATCATAATCTTAGAAAGACTTTAAGACTATATAATTTTATATAACTTTGCAAAATAATTCATTCAAATCCAACAAACCCTTCAAAAGTTACAACAGATTTTATGAACAAATCCACACCTCGACTAGTGGCGACTAAGTGAGTTTACAGTTTTCAAAGTCATTTTTAAGTATACCGAGTTGGTGTAGAACATTATATTCTTAGAAAGACTTCAAAAGTATATAATTTTGTATAAATCTGCAAAATAATTCATTCAAAACCAACAAACCATTCAAAAGTTACAAACAGATACAATAAACAAAGGCACACC
Source organism: Ctenocephalides felis (assembly GCF_003426905.1). Taxonomy (NCBI): domain Eukaryota; kingdom Metazoa; phylum Arthropoda; class Insecta; order Siphonaptera; family Pulicidae; genus Ctenocephalides; species Ctenocephalides felis. Next base: position 22,131,109 of record NW_020539727.1, read on the forward strand.
TTGACTAGTGGCGACTAAGTGAGTTTACAGTTTTCCAAATCATTTTTAAAGTATACCGAGTTGTTGTAGAACATTATAGTCTTAGAAAGACTTGAAGACTATTCAATTATGTATGAATCTGCAAAATAATTCATTCAAATCCAACAAACCCTTCAAAAGTTACAACAGATATATTAAATAAATTCAGACCTTGACTAGTGGCGACTAAGTGAGTTCTCAGTGTACAAAGTGATTTTTGAGAATACCGAGTTGATGTATGGCTTTATAATATTAAAAAAACTTTGAGACTATACAATTTTGTATATATCTGCAAAATAATTCATTCAAATCCAACAAACCGTTTAAAAGTTACAACAGATATAATAAATAGATTCACACCTTGACTAGTGGCGACTAAGTGAGTTCTCAGTGTACAAAGTCATTTTTAAGTATACCGAGTTGCTGTAGAACATTATAATCTTAGAAAGACTTTAAGACTATATAATTTTGTACAAGTTTGCAAAATAATTCATTTAAATCCAACAAACCGTTTAAAAGTTACAAACAGATATAATAAACAAATGAACACCTTGACTAGTGGCGACTAAGTGAGTTTGCAGTGTACAAAGTCACTTTTAAAGTATACCGAGTTGCTGTAGAACATTATAACCTTAGAAAAACCTAAAGACTATATAATTTTGTATAAATTTGCAAAATAATTAATTCAAATCCAACAAACCCTTTAAAAGTTACAACAGATATAATAAAACAAATGCACACCTTGACTAGGGGCGACTAAGTGAGTTCTTAGTTTTCAAAGTCATTTTTGAGTATACAGAGTTGCTGTAGAGCATTATAATCTTAGACAGACTTTAAAACTATATTATTTTGTATAAATCTGCAAAATAATTCATTCAAATCCAACAAACCCTTCAAAAGTTACAAACAGATATAACAAACAAATGCACACTACGCCTTGTCGCTTCTAAGTGACTTCTTAGTTTTCAAAGTCATTTTTAAAGTATACCGAGTTGCTGTAGGGCTTTACAACCTTAGACAAACTTAAAGACAATACAATTTTACACAAATCCTCAAAATATATTATTACCATCCAACCAATTCTTATAAAATTACAACTAATTTTTTATCCGTACCTGTTTCCTTTTAAGTACAACATTAGGATGTGGTGTCAAAACAAGCCAACCCACATGGGCGAAAAAAAATCCACGTTTTGCATTGTGAGGGTCCGAATCCGTCTCTGAATATTTGTGATGAACCCTGTGATCTAAGGCCCATGTGTAAGCATCCCTCTGGGGAAAAAAATCATGAAAATAAAAAAAATTCAAGGTACAAACTAAAAAAATCGAGGTACAAACTAAAAAAATCGAGGTACAAAACTACAAAAAATCACAAAATGTAGTTGAGTTCTGGGTTTTGGAATCAAAGATTATGGAATACAAGATAAAATATTCATAAAACAAGTACTTAAAAATCACTGTATTATATCTTTTACAATTTTCTAAAACCAAAAGTGGCCCGAAAAGACGTCCTTGAGGAACTCCTTGAAACAAAAAATCTTCCTTTTCTACGAAACTTGATAGAAATGAGCAATTTTAACGCGATTTTAATGCAGTTTTTTACGTCTATTTCATAGCATTATGTATTTATTTTATTTTTTTACCTGTCCAGTGATGGTAAAGAGAAACATGAGTATGGTCCTCAATTGCCAAGTCGCTTTGTATGACCTATGAGACCACAAACGGTGTGCGCCTGCGGTGATTCCGAACCCGGATAATATCACAGTAGAAAATGCTATGGAAAAATAAACATAGATGGAGATAATTGATATGTATATATATATATATATATATATATATATATATATATATATATATATTGTAGAGTTTCGAACAAGAATCCAAAAGTAATAAAAAACAAGAAAGGTTTTTTAATAAACAATTTCTTTATTTATTTATTCATTTACTGTCGACGTTTCGGAACTAGGTACGTTCCATCTTCAGGACATCTGTATGTTTGAATATATCTTAGCACTTTTTCACTAAACAAGATTTTAACAAAAAATCAATTTATGAGTTATTTTTTCAGCCGAATAGTTGAATTTTGTAACTCAAAATTATTATTATATTTTTAAAATTATTATTTGAAAAACACAAACATATTTTTCTCTCGATATTATGAGATCGGCTATTTGAAACGAACGTTAGTTCTTGTTTTTTATTACTTTTGGATTCTTGTTCGTAACTCTACAAAATATACACAAATCCAAGACTCTACCATTTATATATATATATATATATATATATATATATATATATATATATATAATTTATTATAAAATTAATATGCATATCAATTTGTATTAATTTGTTTGATTAGAGAAGAGTTAAAGATTGGAATTAAAAATGATATATTTTGTAGACTTATAGTTCTTTATTTGCATTGTAGAGAAAAATATTATTCATAAATGCTTTAAATATTTTACTCTAGTTTTTGAAAGTGTTAACTAATTTTAAACAAGATAATTTGTTAAAAAGCAATATTAAAAATGTTTAAAAAACGTCACGATTACCTTAAGAAATTGTGGGTTAATATATCACTTTCAGTTCTCAGACTTATAGTTTTTTTGTTTTGTAACATAGAAAAAATGTTGTTAATAGATGTTTAAGACAATTTTATCTAGTTTTTGACAGTGTTAACTAATTTTTAACAATTTTTTTTTTTTAAAAGTTATATCAAAAATGCTATTATGATATAATATTATTAGTTCTTAAGACTTGTAGTTCTTTTGCTATATAAGATAAAAGATAATATTATTAATGAAATTTTGAGATAATTTGATATGGTTTTTAATAGTTATAACTATTTTTGGACAAGATAATTAATTAGAAAGTTATCTAAAAATGCTGAGAAAGAAGAACTTACTAGAAGAAATTGTTTGATATAATATTTTGGGTTCTTAGGCTTATAGCAATTTATCAGTAAATATAATATAATATAAGAACTATCGACTTTTATTCAAAACTTTTATATTGGAGTGTATAAAAGTGTTTTCTAAAAAACGTTGTAAATTTCCTTTAGTTTCACCCTATCTAACTAAAAAGGGGTAGTTCCATATGAAATTTTTGAGTTATTTGACAAAAACCAAAAAAATGTCCCGAATTTTATATATTTATTGCTTAAGAATGAAATATCGGATTCAAAGTCAATATAATATATAAAAATTATTTATTAACCAATTCTTTAAATAATTTTATCTTTCGTTTTCAATGATGCAAAATAAATCTAATAAAATTCACCAAGCAAAAAGTTACACGAAAAATATTAAACAAATGCATACAAACTTTGTAATAAATTGTATGAAATAATCAATATATCTAGTTATATATATATATATATATATATATATATATATATATATATATATATCTAACAATTACTGACTGTAAAATAAATATTTACAAATAGAACAATTTTATATTTGCTTTGAAAATAGAACTTGATTAAATTAAAATCAAATATTTGATAAGGCGATATGATTAAAATGCATTTTATAGTGATCATAAATTATTTATATATATATATATATATATATATATAATTATATATATAATTCAATATTTTTATTACATAAATAAACTCTAATTGGCTACATTTGATAACCGAAACAATTTGTATAAATTCCATATTAAATTGAACAAAACATTTGATAAAAAATGAGCAACTTGTTAATAATTAAACATTTTTTTTAGTAAAAGTTAAATTTAAAAGAAAATTTGGATAAAAAGTGATAGATAACAGCAACTAGAAAATTTCGACAAAAATAATTAAGTTTTTTTTAGTTTGAAATAAAAATTGGACTAAAAATTGGGTAAAAATGAGCAACTTGTTAATAATTAAGTTTATTTTTAGTAAAAGTTAAATTTAGAAGAAAATTTAGATAAAAAATGGTAGAAAACAGCAACAAGAAAATTTGGACAAAAATAATACAGTTTTTTTTAATTTGAGTTAAGTTTGAAATAAAAATTAGACAAAAAATTGGTTAAAAATGAGCAACTTGTTAATAATTAAGCTTTTTTTAGTAAAAGTTAAATTTAAAAAAAAAGTGGGATGAAAAATGATAGAAAACAGCAACAAGAAAATTTGGACAAAAATAATTAAGTTTTTTTTAGTTCGAGTTAAGTTTGAACTAAAAATTGAACAAAAAAATTGGATAAAAATGAGCAACTTGTTATTAATTAATTTTTTAGTAAAAGTTAAATTAAAAGAATGATGCAAAACAGCAACAAGAAAATTTGGACAAAAATAATTAAGTTTTTTTTAAGACAAAAAATTGGGTAAAAGGTCAAAAACTTATAAAAAGTTATATCATTTTTAACAAATAAGTGCACGTTTGCCAAATTCACTCTTGCAAATTTCAGTACATATTTAAATTTAATTTATAAGTATACCGAGTTGTCCCAGGTTATTAAAATGTTCACAAAATTTAAAGATCATTTAATTTTGTACAAATTTGTCAAAGACACCAATTATATAATTTCATTAGTTTAAAAGTTAAATAATTTGTAACAAATAAAAGCACTAAGGTTACTGATTATTCTTAGTTAAAAACATTCAATCGGTGATGGGAACAACCACACTCTCGAAACGTAACTTTTTAATTTTATTTTTAGGTAAATAATGGTATGAAATACTAGCAAAAACTATAAAAATATTATTATAACAATTAAAAATAGTGACATTAAAAATAAAATAATAATATTGTTGATTATGTCATGATAAATTTAATATTTTTGATACTATTTTTTAAATCATTTTTTGTAGTTTTGTGTACTCAAGAAGAGTGAAATATTATCCTATATATATATATATATATATATATATATATATATATATATATATTTATGTATCTATTATCAACTTACCCCATAAAATAGTTTTATATTGTGCCTTAGTCAAAACCAAATAAAATCCATAAACAAATCCTAAATGTATAAACAATTGCACTATAGTATCTGGCCATCTGATTTTTGGTACAAATTCTTCTACCAAATCATTTTTGGTGTCATTTTGGACATCTAATTTATCATCTAAAATAATTTCTGGATCATCTTTGGTGTCATCTTCAAAAGACACCGATTTTTTTATGGAAATTGGTGAAGAATTTTCGATGGAATTCGATTTTATGATTGTGCGCTTTTTTAGGGAAATATTTTTGTTGGTGTCTTCTACATTGTCAGAAAAATCTGTAAAGGAAAAATAGATTATTTGGTTGAATTTTTGGCAAATTTATCCTGTTTTTTACTCCAATTTATATCATGAATTTATTATTTTTTACCTTTGTCTGGTGGTAAAACTGTTACATTTTCAGCTCCATCATTTTCACAAGTTTCCAATTTCAATCTATTTTTTTCCTCTAACTTAGAACAGTCTTCGATTAAATTATAACTAAAATCTTTTAACTTTGCACCTTTTTCTAGTTCCAGAAAATTTTGCATCTGATTTGTAGCTTCCAAACGAACCATTTTGAAAACTTAGAAATTCCTGAAAAAAAAATTTAGTTAAATTCAATTTGTAATTCAAGTTGCTTTTCTACATCTTCCACATATATATGTATATTTACTATATCGATTTTTCATAGTGTTTTTTTCCTAACATTACACAAGCACAAATGTAATAATATATCTGGTCAGTAGGTCTTTTATCGATTCGTCAAACATTCCTTCCAACAAATTACTATTATATGGTCAACGACTATTTACTATTTATTTCGTGTCCAAAGCAATTTAGATTTTTAGTACTGATTATTTGCAGTACAATTCGTATCATTAGCAGGTGAATTATTTAATATTCCCAGAAAAAATATAATAGAAATAGAATAGAAATAAAATAATATTTTTATTCGTATTTCATCCTCACTCTTCTTTAAAAGAAAACTACAAAAAATGATTTAAAAAATAATATCAAAAATATTAAATTTATCATGTCATAATCAACATTATTATTAATAATAATTATTTATTTTTAATATCACTATTTTTAAATGCCTTAATAATATTTTTATTATTTGTGCTAGTATTTCATACTATTTTTTACCTAATAATGTTAAAGTTACAAACGTACGTTTCGAGAGTGTGGTTGTTCCCATCACCGATTGAACGTTTTTAACTAAGAATATTCAGTAACCTTGTTATTTGTTAAAAATTATGTAACTTTTGAACTAATTAAGTTATGTAATCAATGTATTAGAGAAATTTGTTCAAAATTAAATTATCTTTAATATTTGTGAACATTATAATAACCTAGGACAACTCGGTATACTTATAATTTAAATTAAAAAATGTACTGAAATTTTCAAGAGTGAATTCAGCAAACCTGCATTTAATTGTTTAAAAATTATATAACTTTTAAACTAATCAAGTTATGTAATTGATGTATTTGACAAATTTGTAAAAAATTAAATTATCTTCAAATTTTGTGTACATTATAATAACCTGAGACAACTCGGTATACTTATAATTTGAATTTAAAAAATATACTAAAATTTGCAAGAGTGTATTTAGCAAACGTGCACTTATTTGATAAAAAATTATATAACTTTTGAACTAATGAAGTTATATAATTGATGTATTTGACAAGTTTGTTTAAAATTAAATTATCTTAGAATTTTGTTAACGTTATAATAACTTAGGACAAATTGGTATACTTATAATTTAAATTAAAAAATGTACTGAAATTTGAAAGAGTGAATTTAGCAAACGTGCATTTATTTGTTAAAAATTATATAACTTTTGAACTAATGAAGTTATAGCATTAGTGTACAAAAATGTAAATGTAACAAACGTCCATTTATTTGTGATATAATTAATATAAGTTTTAAACTATTGAAGAAATATAATTTAAAAAAAAATTGTGATTATATTGTTTTATTTATAATAATTAATTTTAGTTTAATAAGATGTTAATTTTTTTTCATATAAATAAATAAAAACATTTGTTTATATTTTTTTTTAACAAATGCTTTTAGTTTGATTGCAGTTTTTGTTTAATTAGGCCCTTGAAAAGAAAAAATTGACAAGGACTGTTTTACTTAAGTTGGTAAACAATAATATATATATATATATATATATATATATATACATATATATTAGAGTATACTAATTTTCCTATGAGTAAATAATATGAGTAATAAAGCCATAGACCGCTCCTATTTATTTTATATATATATATATATATATATATATATATATATATGTATATATAAATATATATTATATTTATATATATATATCTGTAATAAAATAATTACGTAGGCGTTCATAGTATATGACATTGAATGAAGTCTTATAAAATGACATAATATAGTTTATGACCAAAATAAATATATATATCCACATAAAAATATAAGAAAATGCAATATAAATATATATAAATATATATATATATATATATATATATATATTTATATATATATATATGTATATATATATGATTTAATTAAAAATGTCATTAATTGTTTAACAAAAAACAGCTAAAAATAATAAAAATTACCTACTGTTAATAACATATATGAACTATGTATTAAGTATAAGATTTTTTTTTAAATAAATTTGTTAGAAAGATTATAAATAAAAATATACAGAAACGTAGCAAATATCATGAGCTTTCTAACAATATATAATATTATATATGTGTTCTAACAAATTTTAGCAAAAAACTGCTAAATATAAAAAAAATTATCTACAGTTAACATATGAACTATCGGTTTAACGAAAATCATCACCATCGATCGTTAAATCAAAAGTTTAAGCATTTTTTAATATATAATTTTGTTTGAAATGTTATAAACTAAAATATACAGTATTGTAGTAAATTTTATCAGCTTTTTAACAATATATAATATTATATATGTATTCTAACAAAATTAAATAATTAAATTAAATTGAATAAATAGCAAAGTATATAAAAATTTGTCACCATCAATCAACAAATGACACGTTTGAGCATTTTTTTATAAATAAATTTGTTAGAAAGATTTTAAACTAAAATATACAGTATTAAAGTAAATTATATCAGCTTTTCAGCAATCTATGACACTATAGGTACATTTATATAAAATTTCATAGAATAAATATTTCAAACACGTTTGTCCCAAAAATTCATCCAAAACAATAAAGAAAGCGATTACGTGATCTTAATAATAAAATTTTAAATTCTGAGAAATTAATTTCACTTATATCAAATATGATAAGAATAATAATAAAAAGTACATTTGATAATTTTAGTTTTGTATATAAAATTAATTAAAAATATTTTAGCTTAAAAGCTCCTAAAAAGTATGAAATTTATTAGTTTTTCACGGTTTTCTTTAATTTTCATCAAGGCACTCCTAGGTCTTAATTAATATAAAGTAGTGCGTGTCTTGAATTAATTAATAATTAAGGTTTTTAGCATAAAAGCTATAAATTTTGCACTTTCATGAAGCCATTTGTATCAATTTGTAAATTGATAAGAAATCGCACTTCGCCTTTATTTATGATGGGAATCTTATTGGAGTCAGTCACGAAAGGAATATTTATATGTAAATATATATATATATATATATATATATATATATTAGTGTATTAATGGATTAATTAATTATTCACTCTAATGTATCGTGAAAGTTACTTAAACTTTGCCATTGAATACAGAAGCTGATAGTTCATATGTCAACAATGATTATTTTTTATATTTAGCTGTTTTTTGTTAGAATTTATTAGAATACATATATAACATTATATATTATCGGAAAGCTTATAGAATTTACTTTAACATTGTATATATTAATTTGTAATCTGTCTAACAAATTTATGTTAAAAAAATGCTCAAACTTGTGATTTGCTGATTGATAGTGATGAATTTTTTTGTACTTTGCTATTTTTTTGTCAAATTTGTTAGAATACATATATAATATTATATATTTTGAAGATTTTGTTAGAACACATATATAATATTATATATTATTAGAAAGCTAATAAAATTTACTACAATACTGTATATTTTTAATTATAATCTTTCTAACAAATTTATTTATAAAAAAAATGCTCCAACTTGTGATTTGTTTATTGATAGCGCAAAATTTTTGCATATTTAGCCATTTTTTTATCAAAATTTGTTAGATTACATATATAATATTATATACTGTTGAAAAGCTAATAAAATTTACTATATTACTGTATATTTTGATTTATGACATTTTAAACAAAATTATTTATTAAAAAATGATTATACTTATGTTTTAAGGATTGATGGTGACGATTTTCGTTAAACCAATAGTTCATATGTTAACTGTAGGTAATTTTTTTTATTCTAAGCTTTTTTTTGTTAGAATTTGTTAGAACACATATATAATATAATATTATATATTGTTAGAAAGCTGATAAAATTCACTATATTACTGTATATTTTAGTTTATAATCTCTCTAAAAAATTTATGTTTAAAAAAAAAATTTTTAAACTTGCAATTTGTTGGTTGATGGTGACGAATTTTTTGTACTTTGCTAATTATTTCTTAAATTTTGTTAGAATACATATATATTATTATATATTGTTGAAAAGCTAATACAATTTACTATATTACTGTATATTTTGTTGTATTACATTTCGAACAAAGTTATATATTAAAAAATGCTTAAACTTATGTTTTAAGGACTGATAATGACGATTTTCGTTAAACTGATAGTTCATATGTTAACAGTCGGAGATTTTTTTATATTTAGCTGTTTTCTGCTAAAATTTGTTAATATATATATATATATATATATATATAGTATTATATATTGTTGGAAAGCTTATAGAATTTACTTTAACACTGTATATTTTAGTTTATAATCTTTCTAACAAATTTATGCTTAAAAAAATTCTCAAACTTGCCATTTGTGGATTGATGGTCACAAATTTTATATACTTTGCTATTCATTTGTTAATTTTTGTTAGAATACATATATATTATTATATACTGTTGGAAAGCTGATACAATTTACTACAACACTGCATATTAAAATTATAATGCTTAGAACAAATTTATTTTTAAAAATATTCTCAAACTTCTCGATGGTGACTATTGTTGTTAAGCCGATTGTTTATATGTCAATGTAGTTAATTTTTTATATTTAGTTATTTTTTTGTTAAAATTTATTAGAATACATATATAATATTATATATTGTTGCAAAGCTGATACAATTTACTACCACACTGTATATTTAATATTATAACATTTACAACAAATATTAATTTAAAAAAAATGTCTAAACTTTGATAACCAAAATTATATGCTGCAAAATTTGGTTGCATTTTTTTTTATAATTTATACCTTTTTGTTAAATTTAAAACAATAATATATACATTGATATACATAGTGAGAAATCTGATAAAATTTACTGTTTTTATTTTATTTACTTAAAGAATTTAATCATAATCATAAATTAAATATTAGGCCAATAGTTTATGTAAAAATATTATACAAATATTAATTATTTATTAAATTTTAGAACAAAATTAATAACAAATAAATGTTAACTTTGAAAATTGACTACAAATTCTAATAATACTGAAGACATATTTATAATTTTTGTTTAAATTTGTTTAAATTTATTAAATAATACATACATTTATATAAATCGTTGAAAAGTTACTAGAAGTTACTTTTAAAAAATATAAATTTTTGAGAACTTTCAGAACAAAATTATTTAAAAAAAAAACAATTATTTTCTAAATCAGTTTTACCATCGAACTTTAACCGAGCTTTTTTTTATTTTTTATTCTAGCACAAAATTTATTTATTAGAATTAATTATTGTTTATGTCAATAAAAAGCTCATAAAATTAATAATAAATTGATATAAATTTCTTTAAAACTTTGGAACACATTTTTATACAAATACATCGAGCTTTTATTCAGGAGCTTTTACACCAATTTTTAATCATTCTAATAAAAGTACTTTTACAAATAAATTGTATCATATAAATTTAATTATTTTGTGTTTATTCTAATCAATAACACTTTATTATGTACTGATCTAAAGGTCAGATTTAAATAATCACTAAAAGGAATTTTACTGACACGATAACACGTATACAAATGTGTAAAAATTCCATTACAAGAGGAAACATTTGAGTGCAATTTTTGGGTATACCGAGTTGCTGTAGGTACATAGGATGTTAGAAAATTTTATTTGTAATTCAATTTTGAACAAATTTGTTAAATATTGCATCAAGTTTAAACAAACGGTTTAGAAGTTACAAGAGATTTAACACAATTAAGCATCTAGTTATAAATGTCCATTTACTACATACAGTAGTTAGATTTTGGGTTTAATTACACGAAAATTTCCACAAAACCCTCAGTGAACTTATGATTTACCAAAAATCGTGTTCTGTACATTTATTTTCCATCACGATTCCATAATTCACACTTTGGATTTAATATTCAGACACGTGGCGTTTCGTGTCGATTTCGAAGGATTGCATGATCGCACGATTTGTTCGATTTTAAATTAAATATTTATTGACAGACCTATAAATCGATTTTAAATAATTATATTGGATATTGATAGTGTTGTGTGCAAAATTTGAGCACTATATGCCATAAGGAAAAATTATTGAAAAATGGAAAAAATTTGAAATCTACTTGGTTGAATTTTGATCGTTTTTGCATCGAATATAAATCGATATGTCGATTTATTAATTTTTATTAATTATATATATATATATATATATATATATATAAATAAATATGTCCTTGATGCATTTGTTATTTAAATAAAAATTATTGCAAAAGGTTACATAATTATCACATGTAAAATTTCTATGATAATTTTTATCATCACATGCAATCCGTGTCTGATTTAAATTAATAATCATAATTAATATACAGAGATAATTATATATATATATATATATATATATATATATCATTAATATCTGCACATATCGATATTGTTAGATTTTATCGATATTTCGATCTAAAATCACATTTTTCATGTACAGAAATAAAATTAACAATATATTGTTGCTAAAATTATATATGCAATGTTTAAAAGCGATTTTAAAGTATACCTAGTTGCTGTAGGGTATTATGGTATTAGACAATATTATTAATAATTTAATTTTAAACAAATTTGCTGAAAACATGGTTTTGATTAAACAACTCATTCAAAAGTTACAAGAGATATGTTGAATAAGCACACCAAATGGGTACTATAAATTATAAATACACTCATCACAATATTATGCGTTTGAAGGGAATTTTAAAGTATACCGAGTTGCTGTAGGGTCTTATGATATTAGACAAAATTATTAACAATTCAATTATGCACAAATTTGCTAAAAACACTTTTTAAATTAGACAATTTGTTTAGAAGTTACAAGAGATATAAATAAATACACTAAATATGTAGTGTGCATTCTAAGTATAATGTTTCTCATTACAACGTTTAAAAGCGATTTTAAGTTGTAGGATAACAAAGTATATATATATATATATATATATATATATATATATATATATATACAATATAAATATTGTATTCATCTTCATTGCATAGAATAATTATTTGTGCATTTTTATTGTTTTGTAGCCTTGTATAGTATTTGACATACAATTAAACAAGTTATATACAATATGTACAACATATATATATATATATATATATATATATATATATATATATATATAGTATAAATAGTTACGTAATCAATTTCAATCAATTCTTTAACAATTGTACAATTTGTACAATTTACCAATGAAGATGTCAACGTTCGATAGTTTTTTCTTTAATGAAATTGACCCAAAAAATTATTTTTTAATGAATCAAAACATACATTTGCCCTGATATCAGGCAGTAGTAATGTCAGTTTTTACTTTCATCTGACAAAAAAAATTGTAAGAAATTTATTCTTCTATTCCAAGTGGTGGTTGTGTACAAATAATTGTATTTATTAGTTTATTTTTATACACATGTTTATTTTTATACACATTTAGAATTACATCTGATATAAAATGTTGTTCTTTAACAATTGTTACATAACTTGTTAGAAAAATACGTGACAGAAATGAGAAATTTATGAGAAAAACCGTTATTCTTAGAATTATGAGTAGTCGTAATTATTAAACAAACAAAATACACGTACCAAATGTTATATATATATATATATATATATATATATATATATATATATATATGTAATCTACTATTATAATTAATACGAACATTATAACTTAATTTACCCGTGTATTTATTTTTTATAGCTCCTATAACTTTTAAAGGGTTTGTCTAAATTTAATAAAATATTAAGCAAATTTATTCAAAATTGAATAATCTATAATTTTGTCTAATACTATAAGACCCTACAGCAACTCGGTATACTTTAAAATTGCATTCAAACGCATAATATTGTGATGAGTGTATTTATAATTTCTAGTACCTATTAAGTGTATTTATTTATCTTATCTCTTGTAACTTTTGAATGAGTTGTTTGATCAAAATTATGTTTTTTGCAAATTTGTTTAAAATTAAATTGTTTAAAATATTGTCTAATAAAACAATGCTCTACAGCAACGCGGTATACTTCAGAAATCTCCATAGAGTTGTAAATGTGATATTTATATATAAGCAAATTTAATTAAAATTTATTTATCCAATCAACCATATCCAATTACAATTTCAATTAACAATCGATATTTGTTATTAATCTTTTAAACAATGGATATTATTTAATTACAGTCTTAAACAATAGCTCTAAAATAGCAACAACAAAGTCGAAACAATTTTGGAATCTGATATTTTGAATTCTAAAACTTTATTGTCTTTATTGGAAAAATTTAAACAAATAATAAATAAATAAAATGTTTTTTTCAAATCGGTCGTTGACATTAGCAGAAAATTGGGGAAAAAGTTATATTTATACAATTTTACACTAATTAGTACCACTTAGTACTATTTTATACTATTTAGTACGACTTTGTGCCATTTTATACTATTTCGTACTACTTTGTGCTATTTCATACTATTTTGTACTACTTTGTGCTATTTCATACCCATTTGTACTACTTAGTACTATTTTATTTTATTTAGGACTTACTTGTTTTAAAAAATTACTAAATTAATTAAAAATTATTATATTAATAAAATTATTAAATTAATTTAATTAATATTTTAAAACTATTTGTACTCCTTGGCGCTATTTCATACTATTTTGTACTATTTTGTACGATTTAGTGCTACTTCATGCTATTTTAAACTGCTTAGAGCTATTTTATACTATTTAGACTAATTTGATAATAAAATAAAGAAATAAATTAGTTGAGGAATCATTTTCCAATTTTTTTTTTGTGATACAGGAATTGTTCATTATTATAATAATAATTTTTTGATTAAATAAATTGGTGAAAATTGTCTAAATTATAAATATATATATATGACTAAATTAAAATCTATGTTTACTGGACCAAATTAAAAAAAAAATATTACCTGTATAAATTAACAAAAAAACACTTCCCCAACACTTTTACAAAATTTACACAAATTTTTAACAATTTTAAACCATTTTTTTTACAAATTTTACTACGAATTCCGTCATTTGTTTATTACAATTACCCACGTACATTTCCCACAAAACAATTTTAATTACGGTTTTCCGTCATCTAAACTAATTATTTTAAATTTTTTATCGGTTTATTACTATTTTAACAATTTTTGTTATCGTCAAATTTTTAATTTATTTATTGGTTTTTCTAATAAACTAATTTTAAAGGAGTTACAACCGGCTTTGTGCGCGTTTTGTTGTCGACTGAATTATTGTGAGTCAATCGAAGGAACGAATTAATATACATGGATATATATATATATATATATATATTTTTGAATAGTCTTGAATTTGATGTTGATATATATGTTTAATTTGAGTTTAATATTCGGGCGTAACATCAATAAAAATAGTATGAGTTTTTTTAAAAAATTTATTTATTTAAAATCCATACGTTTCGGCTAGCATCTTAGCCATCATTCAGTGGTAATCAAGTTAACTATAAAAATTAAAACTAAATAAATTATATGAAAGGAAATTTCAAGAAAATACAATAATAATAATAATAGTAATAAAACACTTACAATTTTGTATCCTAATATAGCATATGAAACCATTATTAATCCATGGTATGAGTATGTGCACATTGATAAGATATGTATTTTTTAACACAAACATCACAAATGGTAAAACACACTAATAATCATGATAACTTGACAAGTTGTCGAAACTATGTATTTACTCTTCGGAGTTTAGGATAGAAATGTCACAACTTTCTCAAAGTAGTTTTTAGCATGTGTTGATATTTTTTGGAAAATTTAAAAGGCGATGGGATTTTGTTATTTTTTAAGGAATTTTGACACGCTATTAAGAAACCACGTGTTCGCTTCGTTCAGGGCCGTATTGTCAAAGCGTTTGTTTATCACTTTGTCGTTATGTAATTGTAAAAACAACCCCTCAGCGAATCTTCTTTTAATTGTATTCTCTTCAAATGTAAAATTTTAGGGTTAAAAAAATCGATATTATGATTAAAATTTTTAATATGCTCAGTTAACATTGTTTTAAATTGCTTGGGATTTTTTGAATTATTTTTGTGTTGATTAAGGCGTTTACTCAGGTTTTGGCTAGTTTCTCCAATATAAAAGAGTTCGCAATTAGAGCAATTAATTTGATATACCAAATTCCTGAGGCGGTCAAATTGAACTTAGATTTCATTTGTGTAAAAATTGAACTAAGGGTTGCATCACAATTACATACCAACAGAATGCCACACTGTTGAAATGTGGAAAAAACTATTTCAACAGTGTGGCATTCTGTTGGTATGTAATTGTGATGCAACCCTTAGTTCAATTTTTACACAAATGAAATCTAAGTTCAATTTTGACCGCCTCAGGAATTTGGTATATCAAATTAATTGCTCTAATTGCGAACTCTTTTATATTGGAGAAACTAGCCAAAACCTGAGTAAACGCCTTAATCAACACAAAAATAATTCAAAAAATCCCAAGCAATTTAAAACAATGTTAACTGAGCATATTAAAAATTTTAATCATAATATCGATTTTTTTAACCCTAAAATTTTACATTTTGAAGAGAATACAATTAAAAGAAGATTCGCTGAGGGGTTGTTTTTACAATTACATAACGACAAAGTGATAAACAAACGCTTTGACAATACGGCCCTGAACGAAGCGAACACGTGGTTTCTTAATAGCGTGTCAAAATTCCTTAAAAAATAACAAAATCCCATCGCCTTTTAAATTTTCCAAAAAATATCAACACATGCTAAAAACTACTTGAGAAAGTTGTGACATTTCTATCCTAAACTCCGAAGAGTAAATACATAGTTTCGACAACTTGTCAAGTTATCATGATTATTAGTGTGTTTTACCATTTGTGATGTTTGTGTTAAAAAATACATATCTTATCAATGTGCACATACTCATACCATGGATTAATAATGGTTTCATATGCTATATTAGGATACAAAATTGTAAGTGTTTTATTACTATTATTATTATTATTGTATTTTCTTGAAATTTCCTTTCATATAATTTATTTAGTTTTAATTTTTATAGTTAACTTGATTACCACTGAATGATGGCTAAGATGCTAGCCGAAACGTATGGATTTTAAATAAATAAATTTTTTAAAAAAACTCATACTATTTTTATTGATGTTACGCCCGAATATTAAACTCAAATTAAACATATATATATATATATATATATATATGTATATGTATACATATATATGTGTATATATGTTTTAGTATGTGTGTAGTATTTAGTGGAAATCTATGGAAAACAGTGGTTTCCAAATGCAGATAAAATCTGACTCATATTAGATTGTTGAACTATTTTTAGTACAAATTATTTATTTATATATATATATATATATATATATATATATATATAATTAGTGATTAGTGTATGATAAATATTTTTATTTTATATTCGATAGCATTCAATTATTTGTTACTATTTAAATTTTAGAAAATAATTTTTAGCCTCAAAATTATAATATTTAGCCCAAATTGAAGTAATATTTAGCCACGATTAATTTTTAACTTTTTTTAAAAAAAAATGGCTATTTTATTTTGCTTTTAATAATATTATTTTGTTAACAATTATATTTCATGTAATTCATTTTCTATTTATATTTTTTTTTCAAGTTTCTTCAATATTTTATAATTATTATAATATTATGAATATTAGTACTATCTTATACACGTCAAAAAAAAATCATACGTTTTAATACTGTTTTGTAAGTTTTTACTACTTGACAACTACTGGCAAACTATTTGACAAATTTTGTACTTGTACTATTATATACATTTCAAGATTTTTTTAAACAATATTATACTATTTTATATTTTTTTAAATACTCTTATACACATTTATGTAAAATTTTAAAATTTCTCAATTTTTATTTATACTTTTTTTTACTTGATATAATTTTTATACTATTTTATACCTATTTCTGCATTTTTAAAAATACTTATTTTCTTTTTCGTTTATTATATAAATATATTTTCTTATTTTTTTTTTCAATAACACTTAATGTAGTTCATTTTCTATTTTAATTTTTTTTTCAAGTTTTTATATTATTTTGAACTTATTATAATATTCATACTATTAGTACTATTTTGCATAAAAATTCATACGATTTTATACAGTTTTGTAAGTTTTTACTACTTCATACTATTTGATACTATTTTATGACACTGAATACTATTTGATAAATGTTTGTGCTATTTTATACATTTCAAGGTTTAAAATAATTTAAATCCAAAAATAAAAATTTAAAAGAATATTATACTATTTTTACGAAATTTACTAAGGATATTTTATATTATTTCATAAAGTTTTGTACTATTTTATGCATTTTGAGGTTTTTTTAATACTTTTATGCTATTTTATATAATTTTTTTTTACACGTATGCTAAATTTTAAAAGAAATTAGACTATTTTCTTTTTAATATAATTTTTATACTATTTTATACTTGTTTCTACATTTTTATAAAAATTCATACGTTATATACTATTTTGTATTTTAAATAAATTTGTACTACTTTATACTATTTTATACTTAAATATATATATATATATATATATATATATATACATATATAAAGAACACCTGACACCTGTTCATTGATAGTCAATTATATATATGATAAGAGTGATAATAAACATTTTGATAAGATATCAAATTGTTTTTTTTTATCATTTCACTTCCTAGATTTCCATAAGTAAATTATTTTTATTTAATGGAAACTATTCATATATATATATATATATATATATATATATACTCCTGAATGTTTGTTGATTTGCAAAATGCATTGCTATGATTGTGATTGCTTCTATATCGGCGAATTTTTCCATTTTGTATTTAAAATAGTAAAAAAATCAACAAACTTTGAATTCCAACAATTTGAAATAATATAAAACCATACATTTCATTCCTTAAAAACACTTTTAATGCCAATAGTCATTATTAATAAAGAAAAATTCTACCTTTAGAAAATTTGAAGAATGTGTTTTTATTATTCGAAGAATCTATAGATGCCAGTACTTGTTTTTAAATTTATTTGAATTTAACTAATGTACTAAGATTTTTTTATTATTAGTTAAATAATATAAAAATAGAAATATATTATGATTTTATCATATTACTACTAATTTATTTATATTAAAAATTTACCATAAATTATAAGTAAAGCACCACATTTAGTATAATAGTATTGCAAAAAGTATTAACATATATAATTTATTTATTTATGATATATTATGTTAAAAATTGTGAAAAATATGTGAAAAATATTTATTTATAAAATATTATAATTTATATAAAGTATCTGTTTATAACAAATTAACAAAATTATTATGTTTTATATAATTTGTAATATTAAGTTTAGTTTTATACTTTTTGTACGTTCTGTACAATTCAGATGTAGACACTGTTTTATGAAATAAGAATGCAAAATTATTTGAATTTTAGTTGTTTTTATAATAAAAAGTAATGTTTTGATTGATTTATTTTTAATTTCAGTATTTGTTATCAAAGTAGACATATTTAAGTATGACATATTAAATTTTAAGACCATATTTGAAAAATTACGTCCTGAAAAGCTTTTCAAAAACAGCTAAAAAAATATATGAGAAATTATAGAAATAAGTGGATTTTTTTGGAGTTATTGTTAATATATAATGTTTTAATTAAAATTTTGTTAATTTTATTATTCACTATTATATCATACATATTCATGTATAACATATTGTAATTTCAGGAAATTATTTAAAAAAATACAACCTGAAAGGGTTTTCAAAAATAGTTTTAAAAAAAATGTATGAGAAATTATAGAAATAAGTAGTTTTTTCTGAAATTTATTAATAATATCTAATGTTTAAATTAAAATTTTGTTAATTTTATTATTTGCTCTGATAGTAGACATATTAATGTATGACATATTTAAATTTTAAGTCTATATTTAAAAAAATGCGTCCTGAAAAGCTTTTCAAAAATTGCTTCATTAATATAAGAAATTATAAAAATAAGTGGATTTTGCTGAAATTATTGTTAATACTGTATGTTTTAATCAAAATTTTGTTAATTTTATTATTTATTATTATAGTAGACATATTTAAGTATAACATATTAAAATTTCGAGACATTGTTTCAAAAAATACGTCCTGAAGAGCTTTTCAAAAATTGCTATATTACTATAAGAAATTATTGAAGTGGATTTTTTCTGAAATTATTATTAATATTCTATGTTTTTAATAAAATTAATTAATTATAATTAATTTTTGTATTTGTTGTTATAATAGACATATTAAAGTATAATATTATATTAAAATTTCAAAATATTGTTTCAAAAAATACGTTCTGAAGAGCTTTTCAAAAGTTACTATATTAATAAAAGAAATTATTAAAATAAGTGGATTTTTCTGAAATTATTGTTAATACTGTATGTTGTAATTAAAAATTTGTTAATTTTGTTATTTGTTGTTATAGTAGACATATTTAAGTATAATATACAAAAGTTTCAAGTCCATATTTTGAAAACTTCGTCCTGAAGAGCTTTTCAGAAATTGCTTCATTAATATAAGAAGTAATTGAAGTAAGTGGATTTTTTTCTGAAATTATTGTGAATATTGTATGTTTTTATTAAAATGTTGTTAATTTTAGCATTTGTTGTAATAATAGACATATTTAAGTATTACATAATGGAATTTTAAGACCTTTTTTTACAAAACTACGTCCTGAAGAGCTTTTCAAAAGTTACTATATTAATATGAAAAATTATTGAAGTAAGTAGTACTTTATAATTATCATCAAAATCTAATATTTTAATTAAAATTTTGTTAATTTTATTATTTGTTCTTATAGTAGACATATTTAGGTATAAAATATAAATATTTAAAGTCCATATTTTAAAAATTACGTCCTGAAGAGCTTTTCAAAAATTGTTATATTCGTATAAGAAATTATTGCAAGTACACTATATAAAAATTGGTACTTTTGTGAAATTATTAATAATAACTAAAATTTTAATTTAAAAATCTTTAATATTTGTATTTGTTGTTATAATAGACATATTTAAGTATAACATATTGAAATTTCAAATTCATATTTCATAAAATACGTCCTGAAGAGCCCTTCATAAATAAAGATATTTATATAAGAAAATATTGCAAGTACACTATATAAAAAGTGGTAATTTTGTGGAATTATTAATAATATCTAATGTTTTGATAAGTATCATTAATTTTTTGTATTTGTTATTAGAATAGACATATTTAAGTATAACATATTAATATTTCAACAGATTTTTAATAATAATACGACCTGAGGAGCTTTTCAAATAACCCATTATTAATATTATAATAAAATTCAATATGTAGTACACAAATTATTTTTAATTTTGCATGTTTCCAATTTATCAACAATTTTTGTAATTATTTTAATAATAGACATATTTTGCTATATTATATAAAAATGTCAACCAATTAATTTAATATGTACGTCCTGAAGATCTCTTTAAAAGTCATTATGTAATTTTAAAGTAATTTTTTTGATGTTTATTAAAGATGACATGTTAGGAATAATAATTTGTTTTTTATATCAAATATGGACAACAATTTTTGGTAATTGGTGTTATAATAGACATATTTGAGAATAACATATTAAAATTTCAAGTCTATATTTAAACAAATAAGTCCTGAGGAGCTTTTTGAAAAGTCATTTTTTTTAAGACTTAACTCTATACGTGTCTAAAATTTCTGCGCGGTACTTTAGACAAATTATTTATTTTATACAAAATTTTCAAAAACAAACTGTAAATTTTAATTTTTTTTAAATTTAATAGATACTTATGAGTATAATATATTGAAAATACAACACTCATAAATGACACATTACGTCCTGAAAAGCTCTTCAAAATTTGCATTAACCTTATATTCTTCTAAAAGTACTATAATTCGACCAGAATATAAGGTAAATACAACTTTTTGAAGAGCTTTTCAGGACGTAATGCTTATTAAAGGCGTTGTAATTTTAATATGTTTTACTTATAAGTATCTATTAAATTAATAAAATTTAAAATTTACACTCTGTTTGGAAAATTTCGTATAAAATAAATAATTTATGTAAAGTATCGCCCAGAAATTTTTTACACTTTTCAAAAAGCTCCGTAAGACGTATTTTTTAAAATATAGGCTTGAAATTTCAATATGTTATTCCCAAATATGTCTGTTATATCAAGAATTACGAAAAATTGTTGTACATATATTTTTTATATAAAAAACTAATTATTTTATCTAACATGTTATCTTTAATAAACATCAAAAGAATTATTGCACTAGTGTGGTGCTTTACACAAATTATTTAATTTATAGCAAATTTTTCAAAACAAGATTATGATTTTAAAATTTATTAATTTACTAGATACTTATAAGTATAACGTATTAAAATTACACTGTAGTACTAACAATACGTCCTGAAGAACTCTTCAAAATACTTATATTCCTCTTAGACAATTTAACATACATACTCATATTTTACTTTGATATCGAAAATATTTTACTTTGACATCGAAAATATTTAACATTACAATATAAAATCAATTATTTACAGTATTTGTTGATATAATACATATACAAAAATATAAAAATCAAATTTTATACTTTTATACGACTAAATACGTCCTGCAGAGCTTCCTAAACCTACCTATACATTTCCGAAGTACTTTGTGCATAATATCCAAATTATCATCCAAACCATTTATAAATTCCAAATTTTTTGTTCTGTACATTTTAATATATACATCAAAGTATAATATATTAAAATTACAATACTTTCCAGCAATTATTACGTTCTGAAGAGCTCTTCAAAACCCACAAATCTATATTAATGCTCTCGGTGAAGGTCAGAAACTTGACACAGAGATTTCTAATGTTTTCTCAAGTCTTGGCAAATATATATATATATATATATATATATATATATATATATATAGATGTATATATTATTATATATTTGCAATGACTTTGCAAAAGTTATATGAATGCATCGCCTTCAGTAATAATAAATGATTCTAATGAGAATCCAACACTTTCTCTCATTGGAAAAAGGTTGGAATGAAATTTCAACTATGTAGAAGGAAATTATTCATATTTAATTGTAGGTAATATATTATTATACTCAAATATGTATATTTTAACTACAAATACTAAAATTGATAAGTTTTTATGTTATCTAGATAATATTTGGCTAGAGTCAGAAGTATTTATTTTTATCTAAAAAAATATTTTTAGTATCCAAACACATCTTTTGCAATTTGGTAGCAAAATAAATTATTATACATATTTAAATAAATATAAATACTTTATTGCAAAATTCGTATTTTACCTGAAATTACTTAAATTAAAGTGTAATCAAAATCAAATTACCAATTTTGCCTTCGGCCAAATTGTGTCATCTGTCCATCGAAATGTCTTTCGAAAAAAAAACAAAAAAATTATATTATCGTGTCTATAAATATGACAATCAATTATTTTAACGACATGTAAAATGTCTAAATTTAGTTTTACTAGACAGTTTAAAGACCCAGAAAAAAATTGTGACCCGTAGGTGGTCTCAAAATTGTTACTAGATGGATATTAATATCGATTTTTGGTTTTAATTGATTTTTATCGATAGGAATTGAGGTTAATAAACTTTGAATTAGTATTACTAATATTTTTTATTACTCTAAATTAAAAGCTTACAAATTTTTGTCAGAAATCCCAGGAAATGCAGTTGCATTTTTTTAGTGCTTTTGTTAAATTATCACATAATTTTTTTTAGTTTTTGTCAAATAACTCGCAAAATTCATATAAAACCACCCCTTTTTAGTTAGATAGGGTGAAACTAGATAAAATTTACAAAATTTTCACAAAAACAGTTATATACATTTCGATATAAAAGTTTTGAATAAAACGACTTTGAATTCGACAATATTTCATTCTTTAGTAGCAATAAATAGAAAATTCGATACCATCACCGAGAGCATTAATATAGATTTGTGGGTTTTGAAGAGCTCTCCAGGACGTAATAATTGTTGGAAAGTGTTATAATTTTAATATGTTATACTTTGATGCATATATTAAAATGTACAAAACAAAAAATTTCGAATTTGTAGTTAGTTTGGATGATAATTTGGATATTATGCAAAAAGTACTTCGGTAGGTTTAGAAAGTTTTGCAGGATGTATTTAGCCGTATAAATAGATAAAATTTGATTTTTATGTTTTTGTATATGTATTATATCAACAAATACTGATACTAATAATTGATTTTATATAGTAATGTTAAATATTTTCCATATCAAAGTAAAATACATGTTACGAGTATGTATGTTAAATTAATAAATAAGTATTTGAAAGAGTTCTTCAGGACGTATTGTTGGTATTACAGTGTTGTAATTTCAATATGTTACACTTATAAGTATTTATTAAATAAAAAAAATATAAAATTATAATGTTGTTTTAAAAAATTCGCGTAAAATAAATAATTTGTGTCAACTACCATGCAGCACTTTCAGAAACATATATAAGTTTTATCTTATTAATTTAACTTTTCAAAGGGCTCCTCAGGCCGTATCGTTTGTATTACACTGTTGTAATTCTAACATGTTATACTTATAAGTATCTATTAAATTAATAAAATTTAAAATCATAATGTTGTTTTGAAAAATTTTGCTATAAATTAAATAATTTGTGTAAAGTACCACGCAGCATTTTCACAAACATATATAAGTTTCATCTAATTAATTTAACTTTTCAAAGGGCTCCTCAGGCCGTACTGTTAGTATTACAGTGTTGTAATTTTAATATGTTATACTTATAAGTATCTATTAAATTAATAAATTTAAAATTTACAGTTTGTTTTTGGAAAATTTTGTATAAAATAAATAATTTGTGTAAAGTTCCACGCAGCACTTTCAGAAACATATATTGTTTCATCTTATTAATTTAACTTTTCAAAGGGCTCGTCAGGCCGTACCGTTTGTATTACAGTGTTGTAATTTTAATATGCTATACTTATAAGTATCTATTAAATTAATAAAATTTAAAATTTACATTTTCCTTTTGAAAAATTCCGATATTTCATTCTCAAGCAAAAACTATAGAAAATTCGGGACATTTTTTGGTTTTTGTCTAATAACTCAAAAATTTCATATGGAACTACCCCTTTTCAGTTAAATAGGGTAAAATCAGATACAATTTACAAAATTTCCAAGAGAACACTTTTATACATTCCGATATAAAAGTTTTGAATAAAACGACTTTGAATTCGATATTTCATTCTTCAGCACAATAATGTCTTTAAACCTGCATTTTTAATTTTACACATAATATTTTATATTCAACACATTTTCACAAATTATTTAAAAAATTTCGTATCTTACATCCTGAAGAGCTCTTCAAACACAATTATATATATAGTATAAAATATTTTATACTTTAATTTAAATTACGTCAAACTTTGTTCTAATTATCATAAAACTGTTCTTCCTTTAATTCTTGCAATTTATATGCAAACTTTGTCGTTTGTCTATATGACGTCTTTCAAAATTATGTGACGGAAATTTTTATCAGAAAACTTCATTCAAAATGATTCACATAAGTAAATTCATTCAATTTTACATTGTCTGATATATAATACAAGTCTGTAATACAAACGATGCGTCCTCAGAAAATTATTTAAAAATACTCTGTAAATTGTATGACGAAACTGGTACTTTTTAGGAATTATTATTAATATTTTTAATTGAGTATAAAAAAACATGAATTAAATTATCTGTTGCCAAAGTAGATACTTTGAAGTATTTTGTGTAAAAATTATAAAATTGTAATACAAACGGTGCGTCCTCAATATTTTTTTAAAATTATTAATTGATCAAATTTTGCAATATGCAATTTTTGAGTTGTATATAGTAAATATATTTGTTTCATCATTTCGGAAGTATTGTTAATATAAAATATACAATGTTTTTTTTATTACTTGTTGAAATATAGTTTAATTCAAGTTTTTTAAACAAATTACTTCCAAAAGTCATTAACTTTTCGGTTTACGTGCCCAAATAGTCGTCCACGTTTCATAATAAATATTTTTGTTCTCGTAAATGTTGACATTGACAAAATAAAAATATTATTTCGGTCATTTCTGGTTCACATTGATCTTTAGACCTGCATTTTTAATTTTACATTAATTAAGGAACACATTTTTTTATTAAGTTTCATAAAATTAAGCGCTGAAACAATAATAGAGTACTTTGTTTGTTTACTGAATGTTTAGGACGTACTTTTTATACTACTCTTATAAAACAGTGTTACA
This sequence comes from Ctenocephalides felis, assembly GCF_003426905.1. Classification (NCBI taxonomy): domain Eukaryota; kingdom Metazoa; phylum Arthropoda; class Insecta; order Siphonaptera; family Pulicidae; genus Ctenocephalides; species Ctenocephalides felis. Next base: position 22,157,061 of record NW_020539727.1, read on the forward strand.
TAATTTTTTGATATATTTATTGAAAGCCTAAAAATTAAATTTGGAAAAATTTTCTATACAACTTGAGATATTACCAAAAATTCCCAAAAAGTACACAAATATAATATTGCTGGAGTAAATACAATAGTTACAACAAGAGTATAGTTTGAGGAGCTCTTCAGGCCGCACTGTTTATTCCATAATAACCAAATTTTTTCACAAAATTCTTTAATATGTCTTTTAATAGCACAAACAAAAACTAATCAAAATTTTGTATGCAACTCAAAATATTTACAATTTTCCAAAAAAATGCATTCACTTTTCATATATGTAAAATTTTAGTTATAATTAAACAATTTAATTTGTTTTTATTTTGTAATATATTAACATTAGTATCAATTATTATAATAACCTTGTTTTGTTAACTAAATATCGATTTTATGAATATTCAATATGTATTAATTTATCGATTCATGTATCGTTCGTAGTTGAATTATTGTTCTGAATAACAATGGCTTAATTATTATAAATATTATGTATTGTTTATTCTACGTCACTGGTTTAATTATTATTTATGCAATTCTAATCGTGAAATGAATTTAAAACCATATTTTACATTTGTTTTTTGAACTACGAACTAATTATATGGATTGAAAGATGTAATTATTGATTTTAGTAAAAAGTAATTTGTTTTAGATAAAAATAAGGTCAAGAGTAAAAAATAAAAAAAAAATCAGTATTTTTAATTGTGCTTTTAAAAGACATATTGAAGATTAACGTAACATATTTTTATGAATCTAGTATAAAAATTACGTCCTGAAGAGCTCTTCAAACTATACTCTTCTTGCAACTATTGTATTTACTCCAGAAATATTATATTTGTGTGCTTTTTGGGAATTTTTGGAAATATCTCAAGTTGTATGCAAAATTCCTTCAAATTGATTTTTTAAGCTTTTAATAAATATATCAATAAATGATGTAACACAGTTTTATAAGAGTAGTATAAGAAGTACGTCCTGAAGAGCTCCTTGAAAACACAACTGAATTTACACATATCAAACATTATGTGTTTAGATGCATTTTTTATAAAGTGGGCTATATTTCAGTTTGTATAAAAAATATTGCAAATTTTAAAATTGTGTCTAATTCTAGACTTATTGAAAAATAATTTGTCGCAATATTACGATTCTAGTGTGAAAATTACGTCCTGAAGAGTTCCTCAAACTATACTCTTGTCGCAACTATTCAAATTATTCCTGCAATATTATATATGTGTACTTTTGGGGAATTTTTGGTAATATCTCAAGTTGTATACAAATTTTTCCCAAATTTATTTTTTAGGCTTTTAACAAACATATCAAAAAATTATGTAACACAGTTTTGTAACAGTAGTATAAGAAATACGTTCTGACGAGCTCCTTAAAAATAAATTTTAATTTAAAGTCGAATACATATCAAGAATGATGTTTTAGGATACTTCTTGTACAAAGATAGTAATATCGTGTATTGCATTAAAAATATTGCATTTTTTTTCATTTCATATGATAATAGACTTATTGAGGAATAATTTGTATCAGTTTCACTACTTTAGTACTAAAAGTGAACCCTGAGGAGCTCCTCAAAACCACGTTTTATTTATAAGTTTAATACATATCGTGTATTGAAATGTTTGGCACATTTTTTCACAAAGTTAATAATGATAATAATAAAGATTTTATAATTTTTCATCATAATATATTTATAGAGAATAGTTTGCGACATTTTCAAAGTTGTAGTACAAACAGTAAGTCCTGAGGAGCTCCTTGAAATACAACTCAATTTACACATATCGAACTATAGGTTTTTGAGTACATTTTGTTACAAAGTGGGTTATATCTCAGTTTGTATAGAAAATATTGCAAATTATAAAATTATGTCTTATTCTAGACTCACTAAGAAATAATTTGTCACAATTTTATGATTCTAATGCAAAAAGTACGTCCTGAAGAGCTCCTTGAAAATCCAAGCAGTTCAAACGATGTTTTTTAGGTACAAAGTTTGTTTTTTAGTGTTTTGTGTGTATATATTTTTTGAAACAGATAATTTTGCACACTACTAAAGCCAGTAATTATTTCAATAAATATTTTATCAAATAGAAAACAAAAACCTCGAAGCTATTTACCTGCAAACTTTCAATTTTGCTAAAATATTGACACTAAAAATTAATATAAACTATTTTGTGAAAGCTGTCTTAGAATTCTCCTGATTGCAGCTATTATAGCTTATAGGGAAAAATATTGATTATAGACTATAGATTATCCATTATAGACTATAGATTATAGATTATTATCGATTGTAGGTGCCATTATCATAAATCTCTTATATTGGAAGAAAGACATTGCCGAAGAAATTTAGAAAGTCGACAAAGGTACTACTGAGCTACTTATATAGGAAAAATGGTTGAATTTGAGGAGCTCTTCAGGACGCAAATTTTATAGGATTATAGTGAAATTGAGACAAATTGGTCTTTAATAAGTCTCTAATAAGACAGACATATAAAATTTGCTATATTTTTCTCACAAATTAAGATATAGCCAATTGTAAGAAAATGTACCCAAACTCATAATGTTTGATATTTTTAAATGGAATTGTGTTTCATGGAGCTCGTCAGGTCGTACTGTATGCACCAATAAAAATGTGACGAAATATTTTTCAAAAAGTCTATCATGATATGGCATAAAAAAATTTTAATGCTGCTTTGAAAAATATTGAGATATTACACACTTTCTCAAAAAAAAATACCCCGAAATATTTATCCTTACAACAAACAAAAATATTTTAACAATTTATATAGATACAAATTTATACCAAAATATACATTTTTATTACACAAAACATTAAACAAAAGATTCATTTAAATTCTAAAAATATTCCCAAGTGGGAATATTTTTATGGTGAGTAATAAAAATTCCTATTGGTGAGTAATGAAAATGCATTTTGTATCACCATGAAGAAATTTAGACAAAGGTACTATTGAGCTTCTTATTTATAAAAAATGTATGTTTTTGAGGAGCTCTTCAGGTCGCAAATTTTATAGGATTGTGGTGAAATTAAGACAAATTATTCTGCAATAAGTCTGTAATAAGGAAAAATTAAAAAAAAAAATATTTTTCTTACAAACTAAGATATAGCCCACTTTGTAAGAAAATGTACCCAAACACATAATGTTTGATATGTGTAAATGGAATTGTGTTTTCAAGGAGCTCCTCAGGTCGTACTGTTTGTACTACTATAGTGATAGTGTGACAAAATATTTTTCATAAAGTCTATTATGATATGACGTAAAAAAATTATAATAGTTCTCTGAAAAATATTGAGATATTAATAACTTTCTAAAAAAAACACCCAAAATTTTAATGCTCGATATGCCTACTACTGAGTTATTTAGAAGAAATTTGCTGGGAAATTTCTATGTTTTTGAGGAGCTCTTCAGGACATACTGTTTGTACTACAGCAGTGAAATTGAGACAAATTATTCTGCAATAAATCTATAATAAGGCAAAATTATAAAATTTGCGATATTTTTCTTACAAACTAAAATATTTGTAAGAAAATGTACCCAAATGTATACTTTGTAAGAAAATGTACCCAAAAAACGAAATTGGGATTTTAAGGAGCTCGTCAGGTCGTACTGTTTGCACTACTATAGTGACAATGTGACAAAATATTTTTCAAACAGTCTATTACGATATGACATGAAAAAATTTAATGCTTCTTTGAAAAATAATGAGATATTACAAACTTTCAAAAAAAAAACATACCCAAAAATATTTACCCCTACAACAAACAAAAATATTTTAAAAATTAAAATAGATACAAATTTATACCAAAATATACATTTTTATTACACCAAATATCAAACAAAAGATTCATTTAAATTCTAAAAACATTTCCAAGTGAGAATATTTTTTTGGTGAGTAATAAAAATGCCTATTGGTGAGTATTAAAAATGCATTTTGTATCACCATGAAAAAATTTAGACAAAAGTACTACTGAGCTTCTTATTTATAGAAAATGTATGTTTTTGAGGAGCTCTTCAGGTCGCAAATTTTATAAGATGATGCTGAAATTGAGACAAATTGGTCTTTAATAAGTTTGCAATAAGACACACATATAAAATTTGCTATATTTTTCATACAAACTAAGATATAGCCCACTTTGTTCAAAAAAGTACCCAATAACGTAATTGTGTTTTAAGGAGCTCGTCAGGACGTACTGATTGCACTACTACAATGAAAATGTGACAAAATATTTTTCAAATAGTCTATTATAATATGACATGAAACAAATATAATGCTTCTTTGAAAAATATTGAAATATCAAAAACTTTCTAAAAAAAAACACTGAAAATTTTAATGCTCAATATGTCTACTACTGAGTTATTTATGAGAAATTTGCTGCAAAATTTCTATGTTTTTGAGGAACTCGTCAGGACATACTGTTTGCACCACAATAATGAAAATGGAACAAAATATTTTTCAAAAAGTCTATTATAATATGGCATAAAAACATTTTAATGCTTCTTTGAAAAATAATGAGATATTACAAACTTTCTCAAAAAAAAAATACCCCAAAATATTTACCCCCACAACAAACAGAAATATTTTAAAAATTTATACAGATACAAATTTATACCAAAATATATTTTTATTACACCAAATATGAAACAAAAGATTCATTTAAATTCTAAAAATATTTCCAAGTCATTCCTGCCTATTGGTGAGTAATAAAAATGCATTTTGTATCACCATGTTCTCATAAATATTAATTCAGTTCACACAATCGAAGTCTATAACAAATTTTCTATTGTATGAAAAATTGTCTTTAAAAATTTTTACATAATGTGACGTGAATGCAAGAATTTAAATAAAATCGATATTTATTCAATATTTAATTAATTTAATCAATAGTAAACATAATAGATTCATTTATTAGTCACATGTGCCAAAATGAAATTTGTTTATAAAATTAGATGTGAACAATGGTACATTTTTACGTTTTTTTCTATTATGAATATTTATTTGTAACGATTTTGGTGAATGTGTGATTTACTTGCACTTTGTTTTGTAAATTTAATTAATAAACATTAGAAGAAATTTGGGGAACTATGTGTGATTCATTGAATACCAAAAAAATCTACATAATATTTACTAAAACTTTTCCTAAGAAACTATATTTAAATAATTTACTTCGAGTCTGAGAATTATCATACTGCAAATTGAAAATTTATTTGTGCATTTTTTCACCTTTTGCAAAAATATCTAACAACCAGATTTTTTTTTTGAAAATATGTTGTAACTTGCTGAAACTAGATAAAGTTATCTAAATTTTTTGTGAACATTTGTTATATAAAAATCGTCCACAAGTTCTAAAAAAAAATTCACAAAGTTTCAATAAGTATTTCAACGTCATCAATTAGTACATACATAAAGAGAGTGTGTCGTAAGATATTTATTCTGATTTTAATTAATAAAACGAAATTTAGTAACTTTAGCTCAAATAACTGTTAGAAAGAATTAAAGACAATACAATTTTGCAAAATACTTCTGAATACTTAAATTTCATAAACTCAAAACTCATTCTTCAAAATTGAGCTTGAAATTCAAAATTTGTAAAAAAAATCTTGCAAACATGAGGGACATTTGTTCGAAATTTAATTAAAAACACAAAATCTAGTCATTCTAGGTTAAAAACATGTTAGAAAAAATGAAAGACAATAAAATTTTGCAAAATACTTCTGAATACTTAAATTTCATAAGCTCAAAACTCATTCTTCAAAATTGAGCTTAAAAATCAAAATTTGTAAAAAATATTTGCAAATCCTGCGGTACTGTGGTGCTTCATTATTTAACCTTAACTTGCAGGACATTTTTTCACATTTAGTTCTAAAACACTTTAGTTCTATTTTAGTACAAATTAAAGATGATAAAATTATCTATTCTTTATGTATACAATACAATATAATGTTTACAAAACTAATATTTATAGCAAAAAAATAGCTTTCAAAATTAGATTATTAGTTTTATATTTATTATCCTGCAGGACATTTTTTACATTTAATTCTATAACTCCAAAACTATATACAACAACTTAATACTATTTTAGTACAAATTCAAGCTAATAAAATTCCTCATAATTTCTACTAACAACACATGTACAAAAAATTAATATTTTTTATGAAATTATATTTTTTTATCGGTCGCTCCATTTTCCAAATTACTAATTATTACTAACGATTAAGTATATGTGAAATTATGTTTATAATTTTGAATGACTGTTCAAAAATTAAAAAATGTGTGTCGATGTTCTTAAAAAAATGTCTTAGTCATTCCTAGGAAATTAGTAATTGGATTTTGTGGAATATTTATATATGAAATTCATGGTTTATATGAACCTAAATTTTGGCCTAAAATTTCTAACAATATTTTGAAAAACTTCTAAAAATTCCTGAAGTTATTTTGTTGATAAATAAATAAATTCGTTGAATAAAAGTACTAGAAACAAAAATATTTATCAAACAAATATTTACAAAATCAAAATAAATAAATAAATAATCCTTTATTACGTCCAAGAAAACTAATGTTTTTCCAGCTAAAAAAATTCGTAGAAAATTAACGATAACATTTTCCTTGAATTACAAACATTCTGAATAATAAATAAAACATGCTAAATCGATTCATAAAATTATTTTTATCAACAAAACGTTTTTTTAAACATTCTATGCAAATTTTAATGGTCAATGCAAAAATACAATGTAAAAATTATGATAAAGGAATTATAGTAGTTATTTACGTATTTTCTGATAAATTGTGGTAAATTTGTCAGTCTTGTTAAGTTTTAGTGTAATGTAAAACATATTTTATTAAAAAATTTAAAAAAATAGATAAAAAAAAAGTTAAAACATGAATAAAAACAAATTTATCAAGGTACTGATTTTATATATTATTTTTACTTGTGTAATTTTTGTGTAATATATAGCTAATTATGTAGTTAATTTTATGTAGTTATTATATACTAAAACAAATTTGGTAAAAGCTAATTTTGATGGTCAATGCAAAAATACAATATGAAAATTATGATATAGGAATTATAGTAGTTATTTACGTATTTTCTGATAAATTGTGGTAAATTTGTCAGTCTTGTAAAGTTTTAGTGTAATGTGATTGATATTTAAAATTTTAAATTTCAAATTTGATTTTAAAAAATTTAAAAAAATATTTAAATCATGAATAAAAACAAATTTATGCAGGTACTTATTTTATATAATTTTTACTAGTCTAATTTTTGTGTAATATATAGGTAATTAGTAAATTTCATGTAGATGTTATATACTAAAACAAATTTGGTATTTGAAAAAATGTTATATTAAAAAATGTGCAAAAATGTACTAAAAATTTAGTATAAATTTGTATTTGATTCAAGCAATTTCTGGGGCTTGTAGCTTTATACTCGTGTAACTAATATATAACTTGTATTAGCAAAAAGTTTAAATAATTTTATCTAGTTTCAGCTAATCAAAACAGTTTTGTCAAAAAAATTTTGTAGTAAAAGTTATTTTGAAAAAAGTGCAAAAATGTACTTGTACAAAATTGGCATAAAATTTTGCTACAAACATTGACATATAAACTCTTGTCCCCAAAACTCGAGACGTGATTGGTCAAGTTCGCTCACCTGCACCAATCACCGCAAAGAGAACGCGAAGTCGAGCACGATTACACCTGTATGGTATTTTCTCAGATGTAAAATACATAAAAGTTTTGACTTGTGTCTCGGATTCCCGTTACGTTATTGGCTGTCGCGTTTTCCGCAACCAATCACCGAGCTCGGTACAATTACCCGAGTCTGTAAATGTCTGAATATGTCCCTTTATTATTGGAAGAAAGTGGAGGTACTTGAAGTCATACAAAACTCTAGTACAAGACAAGAATTTCATTTATTGTTGACAAGAACACGGCGGCGTTAACAATAAACAAATTAACGTTTTTTGTTATAAAAATTTGAAATTTGTTACGAGTTTTTGAAAATATAGTGTTTTTTCTAAATTTTTTGGTTTGTGTGCGAATTTTTTCGAGTGATTTTCGCGTTTTTAAAAGTGCTTAAAGGGATACTGATTTGACTTCAAGGTAAGAGTGAAAAAATTTGGTTTTTGCAAAAATTGTGTGCATTTTTTGCAATTTTTTGAAACAGTTGTATGAAACAAATCTTTAGGCTTCGTTTTGTGCAAAATTTAATGCTAAATTTGTCTTTGTAGGCTTGTTGTACTATTTATAGTGCACCGAGTGCACTTGCATTTACACATTTTTTGGTGCACTTATTTCTTAAAAATGCTGTAACTCCTAAACGGTTTGAGTAATATACATAAAATATTTGGTAAATTTATACAAAATTACACAATCTAAAATGTTGTATTACATTATAAAGTTCTACAACAACTCTGTATACTTCAAAATCGTGTCTAAACCCAAAAATGCCTAAGTTTTGTATAAGCTCTCATAAAACCTAAACCACTCGATGCGCATGAATGAGGCGTTAAGAAAAATTATTCACAACAAAATTATCTAAATATTTGTCTAATATTATAAAATCCTACAGCAACTCGGTATACTCTAAAATTTAAATTGAAAATGAGTAAAACAAATTTTCTCATCCCTTGAGTGTTTTTCTACAAGGCGTCTCCACCGTTTAGGGTGGATTTTCCCCGTAAAATTTTAATTTTTATTTTTTTGCCAAAAAATTTAACTATTTTTGGTTAGATAATTTAGTGTAAGTTTGTAAATAACTGTACACGAACGGTTTGACATACTTTTACATATATACAAATGTATATAATGGATATTTTTGCAAAAATTGATATATTTAAAATTTATTGTTTGTATTTATTTAAATTATTTTGTTTAATTTATTTATAAAGTAAATTGTGTGTGTGTTGAGATTTAAAATTATTAATATATATGTTTTTAAAAAAAATCATTCATTATTTTATTAAAAAATATCAAAAATTTATATTATTTTCAAAAAAAACGTATGAAAAAATTAGCAGTGGCATCGGATCAATTTTTCAGAATTTTCTGTATAATTTTTTTTAAATCAACCCCTATTTTTTTGGTAATATTTTTGAAAACTGGATAAAATTTACTAAAAAACAGTGCCTATTTAGTTTATTAAATTTGATAATTCAATACTGAAAAATAATATTTGAACATTATAAGAGTTGAAACCTAACAAAAAATTTGTTCAAGTAGAATAAGGATTTTTTTTTTGGATTTCCATGTGTAACTTTTTTTTTAATCGAAACAGAATTTTTTGTGTTAATTTTTTAGAAACTAGATAAAATTTACTAAAAAACAGTGCCTTTTTAGTTTATTAAATTTGACGATTAAATATTGAAAAATAATATTTAACACCATACAAGTTAAAACCCAAAATAAATTTGTTCAAGTAGAATAAGTATTTTTTTTTTTTTTTGGATTTCCATGTGTAACTTTTTTTTTTAATCGAAACAGAATTGTTTGTGTTAAATTTTTGGAAACTAGATAAAATTTACTAAAGAACAGTGTGAATTTAATTTTTAGTAAAATGTTGAATTATTAAAATATTATATTTGAACATTATAAGAGTTATAAAACACAACATAAATTTGTTCAAGTAGAATAAGAATTTTTTTTTGGATTTTAATGTGTAACTTTTTTTCTAATTGAAACATTTTTTTTGTGTTAACTGTACGAAAACTAGATAAAATTTACAAATAAATAGTGTGAATCTTATTTATCTACTATAATACTAAATATTTAAAAATAATATTTAAACATTACAAAAGTTTAAACCAAGTACAAAGTTTAACCTAGTCGTATAAGAACATTTTTTTGGATTTTTATGTGTATTTTTTTTTAATATTTGAAAAAATTTTTGTTGTTAATTTTTTTAAAAGTAAATAAAATTTACTTCAAAATGGTGTATATTTTAAATTAAATTAGTTAAATTAATTACAACACAAAACAAAATTTTGTATTAAAAATCTCGGTTCAGGAAAAAATTCGAAAGTGATTTTACAATTTTGTTTTTAAAATTTTTATAAAAAATTCAATAATAATACTATAAATTTGTACCTGAGATATAACATTTACTAATGCATATATTAATTGAATAAATATTAAAAAAATAAAAATTGTATTTAAACTAGAAGATATTACTAATTTTAGGAACAAAGTGCATTCTGCACTTTAAGCATTTTAAAACCACTTTTTTATATTTTCAAACCCGTAAAAATTTGTTTTTATTAACAATAAATAATATTTAATATTTTTACTAATTTATTTAGTACTAAATATTAAAAATAACCTTGATTTCGATATAAAAAACACGTGCAGAGCTTTTTTGTACAAGTAATCAAATTTGCTTACTGAGAAATATGAATAGGAGACGTCTGAATATGATATGATAAAAATTTATTAAAGATTATTTTTAAATATTATTTAAAATAATAAATTACTAGCTTGATTCTCACAGATTTTAAAATTTATATATATATATAAAATAAAATAAAAATATTATAAATAATTTTAGCATTATTTCCCTTAAATTCCTGAGGTTTCTTACATAAAATTTTTATTCTGCATACTTGGATGTCCTTATGCTAATAAAATTTGCAACTACATGCATTTACTTATTAAATATTTTGTAACTTTCAAACAGTTTGTTCGATTTAAATGCAATATTCGACAAATTTGTTCAAAATTAAATAATCTATAATATTGTCTAACATCATTATGCTCTACAACAACTCGATCTACTCAAAAATTATTTCAGATCAAGTTTTATTCCCCCAGGTGAATTTGTCATCCAAAAATACCAACAAAAATTCTTTCTCTAAATTATTTATGTCATTACAATAAGTAGACGATTTTGAAAATGATAAGTATTTAGAATCGAAGGACGTTTTCTAATTTATATTTACTAATATATAAATGTTTGTTTATGGTAATTGCATATTTTAAAGTTCATTTGTTTAATTTGTTTAAATTTATTTAAGCCAACAAAAATGTTAGGAAATTATCATTAAAATTGTTGACGACATTGGATAGAAAAAATAATAAAAATTATAAATTTGTAGAACATTCACGAGATTTTTTATTTTTTATATATGTATTAAGTATACTGATTTGATGTAGAATTATATTTTTTAAAAAACTACCCAAAATACTTCAAATTTATACAAATTATGCAAAAATATAATTAATTTTAGACTTAAAGAAATACATAAATTTTCAACAGCCAAATAATTTAATTAAAATTGTCAATTTTTACATATTATAATGAAAAAATGATTAATTCTAATAATTAAATTTTGTATATCAAAATATTTACATTAAGCAATATTGTTTAAATAAAATCGTTTAATTGTTTAACAAATATAAATATTGCAATCGAAATTCAACTTTTCTGCAAGGTCTTTTGGACGCATCATTGACATAAGTCAATATTGACATGTGTCAATAATTTATAACAACAGTAACAATAATTTTCACAATATATATTATTATTTTTGTTAATTTGTTATATGATAGCTCAACAGATTTAGTTGTTCAAACAATTACCTATGAAAATGATCCTACTCGTTTGGAACATTGTTCTACGATTATTTAAATGAATAGAAATTTTTGTCCGAGGCACTCTTTTTTAGTTAAGTTAGCAGAAACTAGATAAAATTTACTTAAGATCCATGTAAAAAAATTATATACTCGTATATAAATATTTTAAATAAAACGAGTTTGAAATCGGTTCCATGTTTTGTACAAGTTTACTATAGAATTCCGGGATATAGAATTTTTTTCAAATAACTCAAAAACTTAGCATTAACCACTATTTTGAAGTAATTTTAGCAAAAACTAAATAAAATTTACTACTTATTCTTATAAATAATTTTATATATTCTTATATAATTTTTTTGCATAAAATATATTTGAAATCAGTTTTATATTAATAGGACAAGTTTGATCTAGGTTTTGTGTTGTGTACTAGTTTGCAATGGAATATTCGGGACATTTTTCTACATTTTTTAAATAACTAAAAATTTTGTTTTAGGACACTCTTTTTTAGTTAGCTTAGCTAAAACTAAATAAAATTTAATAAAGATTCACGTAAAAAAATTATACAGTCCTATATAAATATTTCAAATAAAACGAGTTTGAAATCGGTTTTATGTTTTGTATAAGTTTACTGTAGAATATTCGGGTCATTTTTCTACCTTCATTTAAATATCTAAAACTTTGTTTACAGACACTCGTTTTTAATTAGCTTAGTAGAAACTAGATAAAGTTTACTTAAAATCCATGTAAAAAAAATTATACACTTCTATATAAATATAAGGTTGTCAAATATCTCCCTTCCGCCTTTTTGTATTATAAACCAAGAGCAAAAAAGCGGAAGGGAGATATTTGACAACCTAATATTTTAAATAAAACGAGTTTGAAATCGGTTTTATATTTTGTATAAGTTTACTATGGAATTTTGGGACATTTTTCTATATATTTTGCTCAAATAACTCAAAAACTTAGCATTGAGCACTATTTTCTAAATAGATTACCTTAATCTAAATAAAATTTAAAACAAATCTATATAAACATTTTTATACACGCCAATATAAAATGTTTGAATAAAATGAGTTTAAAATCAGAATAACAAAGGAATTTGAATTCGGTATTATATTGTAGACTTGTTTGCAATAGAATATACAGGACATTTTTCTACATTTCTTTAAATAACTAAAAACTTTGTTTCCAGATAAACTTAGCTTAGACTAGATAAAATTTACAAAAATTCCTTAAAAACAGTTTCATACATTCCGATATAAAATTGTAGAAAATTGAAGGAGTTTGAAATCAATTTTATGTTTTGTACAACTTTGCAATAGAATTTTGGAACATTTTTCTACAATTATTTAAATAACTAGAACTTTTTTATCCGGGACGCTCTTTTTTTGTTAGCTTATCAGAAACTAGATAAAATATACAACAAATTCGTAAAAAAAATTCTAGAACTTTTAATCTCAAGTTCTATAATTTTGAAATTGCAAAGTTAAACCAATACTCATATTTATTCATATAAAATTAATTAAGTAGCTAAATAAATATTAAAATAAATATGAAAATAAACTAAATATAATTATTATTAATAAGCTCAAGTTCAAATTTATATATATATATATATATATATAAATATATATATATATATATTATCAAACTTCCTGTTTACTTTTGCAAACGTTTTAAACGGGAAACAAAATAACGTTTGAGCAACATTGATTTAAAAACAAAAATATTATTGTTATAAATATTTTGAAACAAAAAAAAATCATATGACTTACTATTCATTATAATTAGCAGTACTACTTATTTATATTTTTTATTAGTTGTTTATTTATATTTTTATTTATTTTTATCGTGTTTAGTTTATTAGTTATGTCTTTTTTATTTGTTGTTTTAATACACAATTTATACTCATAGATCTTTTTATTTTTGAGTTTACTCTATATAATCACAAAATTTAAATTCAATATATCAAAATTGAAAAAGCTTACTACTGGGTAACCTTTTAGATATAATGTTTAATATTTCATATATCATCAAAATTACTGAATGTCTTCCTTTTTATAAAGACAGGTTGTAATTCAATAGAGGATATATATATGTATATATAATATATATATATATATATATATATATATATATAACTTACTATAACAAACAATATATTATTATTCTTAGTACAGTTATCGTTGCAATTTTCGTTTTGAAAGTGATTAGTGTGTGTATGTGTATTGTTGTGTGTTTAGAAGGAGAATAGAAAGTGCAGTTTTCGATTCAAGTGCATTCGCTTCAAGTGCAACGGAACAAAATTCACATTGACCTTAGATAGAGAAGATTCTAGGATAATTTCTCTCTAATACTGATAATAGTCCGGTCAAATGAGAAAAATATTCATAATAAATTATATATCTTATATATAAAATTCTTCTGTAACGGCGTATGAAAGGTTAATCCTCCTTCGGATTTTCATAAATCTTCCTGAAGTTTGTTAAGAAAATTTTCTAGGATTTTTTGATCCATAGAAATATAGTAAGATTGTAGAAATAAATGGAAAAAATTACAAAAAACCGCTTATCATCGTTTGATTTTGAAAATATTTGAGGCATTGTTTAACATTAAAAACAAATGAAGACTGACATTTGCCAAACATTTTCATTCACTTATAGGCTAAGACAATATTTAAATATAATATATTCATGATTATGAATAACAAAAATGTAATGTCTACGTTAATATTGCCGAAAAGCAGCTGAGATGTGCCAAAAATTAAAATAATATAACATATACAGTCAACATGAGTCTGGAGGTTGTGGACTGTCAGTGATTATTATTTTTTAACTAATGCAGTCGTGTTTCGCCTCACTTTACTAAATCACAATACAAAAAAAAAAATACTTACTAAAAATTTATTTACAAGTTTCATTTTGTCAAAAATTCATATGTTTGGCATTGGATACGGAATATTTACTCAAGTCAAGTGTCTGAATTTTTTTTACTGTGATCCAATTTGAATGAAATTTTGGAATTAGATTCACTTTACTCTCAAGTTCAAAAGTGAAAATAATTAGGGGATGAATAATTGGAGATGACATTTCTTTTCATCGGTATCGATAAAAGAACTAATTATAGGAGAAAAATGTTTATATAGCATATTCCCAAAATATCAAGCAAATTGGAGCACAGTAAAAAAAATTCGCAGGGCACAAGTTTTTTTCCTCTCCATTTACTGCAATAATTTTGTTGATCGTATGTTGAATAGAGCACATGTGAACAGGATTTGACAAATTGATTCACTTCAAATATGAACTTAAGTAATAATGTATATTGAATTATTAGTGAGAAAAATGTAAATTAGATATTAAAATTACTAAAAGCCAGTTAAAATTATAAAAATTATAGGCAACATTATTGAAGCAATTATTTTGAGTGAAAAACTCTAAGATGATATTGTACCTTCTGAGAACAACTTCTGTCGGGTCATCAAGTATATATATATATATATATATATATATATATATATATGTAAATATATATATATATACGTAAATACCCAAATAAATCACACTATTTTCTATTTTGTCACTTTTGTGGTTTATTTTAAGAAGAAAGACGAATAATTGTTCTTTCACGCCGAACAAAAACTTTGTGGTTTTGGAGTCATTACACTTTATATAGAAACTACTTTTCATTATTTCTTGAAGTTTGACATCGAAGACTATCAAGAATTTTTAAAAATATAACAAATAATAATTTGGTACTGAATTATATAAATTTGACTTATATATGTATATGTATATATATATATATATATATATATATATATATATAATTTGACTGAATAAAATTAATGTAAACTTATGATTTGTGCTGCTTTTAAGGTTTTGCACAAAATTTGGTTTGTAGTCTTCAATTTAGGTTAAAAATAAATTTACAATTGCACTAATAATTCTTGAATATGTCGATTATAATAGCAAATACTAAAATTCATAATTTTTTATAAAATTTGGTAGAAATTCACGTTTTTGTTAACAATTTGCAAAAAAATCAGAGAGTAAATGAATGTAATTAATATTTCGTACGAAAAGCTACTCAATTTCTTCAATTTTTGACAAAATTGATTGCAAATCTAATATAGTATTTCTGTGTATGTCTATTATGGCAACAGATACTAAAATTGTGAAAAAAAATTATACTTTGGAAGAAATTCACGTTTTTGTTAACAAAGTACAAGAAAATCAGCGAGTAACTTTGAGATCAAGTAAAATTTTAGTACTTTGTACACAAAAACCTACAAATTTTCTTCAATTTGTGCCAAAATTGATTCAAAATCTAATATAGTATCTTTGTATATGTCTACTATGACGACAAATACTAAAACTGTGAAATTTCTAACTAAATTGAAAAAAAATCTTTGAGATTACTTAAAATTTTAGTATCTTGCACACAAAAACCTACATATTTTCCCAAATTTTTATCAGAATTGATTGCAAATCTAATATAGTATTTTTGTATATGTCTACTATGACTACAAATACTAAAATTGTTAAATTTTAAACCAAATCGGAAAAAAATCACGTTTTTATTAACAAATTACAAGAAAATCAGTAAGAACTTAAGAGATTAAGTAAAATTTTAGTATTTTGCACTCAAAAACCTACATATTTTTTTCAATTTGTGTCAGAATTGATTGAAAATCTAATATAGTATGTTTTTTTTATATCTACTATGACAACAAATACTAAAATTGATAAATTTTTATATACTTTGGAAAAAATTCACGTTTTTTTTAACAACTTGCAAGAAAATCAGCGAGTAACTTCGAAGTTAATTAAAATTGTAATATTTTGCACACAAAACCTACATATTTTCTGCAATTTGTGTCAGAATTGATTGAAAATCTAATATAGTATTTTTGTATATGTTGTCTACTATGATAACAAATATTAAAATTGATAAATTTTTAACCACAATGTAAGAAATTAATGATTTTCTAGCTATATATATTTATACATAAGAATTTTAAGATTTTGGTACAAAATGCCTAAAAATCATACTAATAAATTTCAAATTCTATTAAAATTTGCCAAACAAATATCATACGAACATCTTAATAAAAAAATATATATGTGTCATTCAATTAAAATCTAAAGTTTGCCCTTAATGTAACAAAAACGAAACCGTTGCAACAAACTAGTAACACACGAGTGTCTTCTAGGTTACGTAACATCCACGTTAAACATGTTACGTAACAATTACTAAATTACTTACATATTTATATCATTCATCAATCTTTTACCAAAATATTAATATTTTTTAGCATATTTATAACTTTAATCAAACTTTTACCAAAATATTAATATTTTTTTGCATATTTACAACAACTTTTATCAAACTTTTACCAAAATAATATTTTTAAATAATTTTTTTTTCTACAGATGGCTCCAAATCTCTTAGGAACATCGGCAGGGTTGTTTTTAACAGCAGAAACAGCCCTAAGTCACAACCAGGACCAAAAACAACAACAACAGCAACTTTTAAGCAACAAACAGACCAATAAATTGTCGACAACGTCAACAAAAACTTTGCAACATCAACAGACGAATTTAAAAAAATCCGCAGAAAAAAATTACAGGTAAGATAGAAGAAAATTTGTTAATGTAAATATACATTTATTTATATATATATATATATATATATATATATATATATATATTTATATATTTGTATATATAAGTATATATATATATATATATATATATATATAATTATAAAAATAATCTGAAAATCTTACCTTAATTTGCCAAATTTTGCAGAGCATTTTGCACCAAATTCGTTGTTTTTTCCCCAAAATAGATCTGTAAATAAAATAAAATATTTATAAATATACTAGCTGACCCGGCAAACGTTGTTTTGCTAAGAAAGGTATATTCTAAACAATTTCCAGGGAATCAACAATATTAATACTTTAAGTGTATAAGGATATGTTAGTTGAATGCTATATACAGTGAGGTATTATAAAAACAATAAACCCCATTAGTTTGTCTATATTTTGTCAATACAATCAAACTGGAAGTTTTATACACTTTCTATAGAAAACATGCCATAATTCAATCCAAGTCTTTTTTGGTCTTTCGACTTATTGATTGCGTTTCAAGTTTTTCAGATTCTTTTTGGATTCTGTATTTTGTGTATAATTGTAAATAATACTACTGAGCTTATACAAAATTTTCAAATTTCTGCAAGAAGAGATAGAAAATGAATTAAGTATTTCTTCTACCTGCTTTTTGAAAAGTTTCAAGTAAAATTCGATGATTTAAAGTAAATTTGATAAAAAAGTATATGTGTAAAGCAGGGCGAGGCACAAAGGCCCAATTTGACTTTGAAAAAATATAAACTATATTGTGAAAACCATAACAATTATATCACAACAAATAACACATTTCAAACAAACAATTATCTGACTACGTTCAGTAAAACTGCCAGCTACTTCATCATTGTAGAAATGTGCTTTTTATGTCTTTCAAAAATTTGTTATCTACACCTTTCTACCCTATAGGCCAGGTGGCAAACAGGTTTAATGTCTCATTTTAATTTTAAAGGTATTTTACAAAATAATTACATTTTATAATACTTTTATTATGAGAAGAAAATACTTTTATTATGGATTTTCAAAGATTACTGTTTATCGCCCAATAGCAAAGTCATAAAAATCAAGGTTATAGATGGTTATACATCTTATTCCCTTTACTTTCAAATAATGTTGTTAAACAATGCTTAGCTTTACTGGTTTTGAATACTTCGGTCGTGGAACTTTTAAACCCGGACCTTCAAATATTACTATCCATTCTTCGATAAATTCTGGGAAATTATAACTGGAAATAAGTTATTCGACAAAATGTCTCTTTGATATATTTCAAATTTATAAATTTATAAATTTATATATATATATATATATATATATATATAGAACCAAGATCTAATATTTTATCACTATATAAGGTAGTCGAGTAATTTCAATTAGGACTCTTTATTGTCCAATCAAAGCACATTTGCTGATAATATATATGCCAATTAGTTGTAAATGCCTAAAACATTTTATAAGATATGTACAAAGAAATTAAAAATTAGCAACAATTAATATATAACTATTTACATTTTTACTACAAATTTTGAGGTTATGTTAAGAAACTATATTTCAAAATATTTTTCTTATTAATTTGTTGATGATTATACTTATTGCTGATATACAGAATATAAACACCTCAAATACTCTATTTAAATACGTATAAACAAATATATATATATAAATACCTAAGTGTATAAATAACCACATTCCCATTTTCAAGAAATAAATTTCCCAATCGTCCATCTGGCATCGCTTGCTATTATTAAGAATGAATTTACTTGCCACTTCGTAATAATTTTCCATGGTGATTAAAATATTTATATTATTCACGTAATAATTTTCAAAAAGTAATGATTAAAAAATGCACTTTAATATATTTGTATCAAAACAGAAACACCGAATGGCGAATGACAGTTGATCATTGAAAGTAAATGTCATGGATGAAATCTTTGATAGAATCATAGATTGAATAAACTACATGGATAGTTTGTAAATAATTCTGAATTAGAATGAAAAACGGGATAAAAAGTATTTCATATGTTTCTTCTGGTTCTAAAATACCTCCCTGCCAATTTTCATCTAAATCGGTTCAGCCGTTCGTGAGTTATGAGTGTTCTAATTTAAGCGATCCTCTTTTATGTATATATTTATATTTATATTTATATTTATATTTATATTTATATTTATATATATATATATATATATATATATATATATTATCCTAAAGACGATTTGAAAGTGAAATTCCCAAAGAAAAGTGAAAAGCTATTAAACTTAACTCTTTGATTGATGGATGGTGTGCAAATTTCTCTTAAGAAAGCTGAACTAAAGTTCAGTTTTAGAAATCGTTTATAACAATAGCAATAATATTAATAATAATAATATATTATTATTATTATTATAGGATAGCTAAACAGATTTAATTGTTTGAACAATTACCAATAAAAATGTTCCTATAGTTCGGGACATAAATTTTTTTTTTTTAAATATTGTTCCCAAATAATTTTTTTTAGTTTACTTAGCTGAAACTAGAAAAAATTTACAATAAATTCATGCAAACTGATAAATACACACACATGCAAAAATGCATGTGTGTGTATTTATATTTTAAATATTTTGAGTTATTTGACAAAAACCAAAAAAAATGTCCCGAGTTTTCTATTTATTGCTGAAAAATGAAATATTGAATTCAAAGTCGTTTTATTCAAAACTTTTATATCAGAGTGTATATAACTGTTGGCATGAAATTGTAGTAAATTTTATTGGTAATAAAAAAAATATCCTTAGAAATATAATAATTAACTATAAAGATAAATATTACAGACTTGCATTTTTAAAAATTCTTCCAAATCCTGAAGATTTATTCATGCATAATATATATTCTTGATGAACTTGTGAAAATTGGAAATCGAGAGTATTACTATTCGATGGCAAACCAAAAATGCTTCTAGAACAACTTTTTGAATCACCAAAATATCTACAATAGTTTTTACAAAATTGCATTTTTACACTTTGCAAATTTTATAAGTTGCAAAAAATCAATATGGATCCTGCGAAATCGAAATGTTTAAAAATGCAATATCTCGAGAACGCTTTGAGATATTTTAGAAATTCAAAAAGCCGCTTATATAACATTTTTAATTTGCCATCGAACTGTGGTACTTACTATATGTTGTTTTAACTCGTTCACTAAGAATGCAACATTAATTTGCATACTCATAGAAAGAATCAAATAATACAATCGGTAATGAAAAAATAACCCTGAAAATATATTAATTAACAATAAAGATACATACTATCAACTTGCATTGTTAACTATTTCTTCAAATCCTGAAGATTTATTTATGTATATGTACATTTTTGAGGGAAGAGTAAAAATTATAAATCAAGAGTATTACTATTCGATGGCAAATTAAAAATGCTTCTAGAGCAACTTTTTGAATCACCAAAATATCTGCAATAGTTTTTATAAAATTGCATTTTTACACTTTGCAAATTTTATAAGTTGTAAAAGATCAATATGGATCCTGCGAAATCGAAATGTTTAAAAATGCAATATCTCGAGAACGCTTTGAGATATTTTAAAAATTCAAAAAGTCGCTTATATAATACTTTTAATTTGCCATCGAACTGTGTTAATCACGATTCGCTGTTTTAACTTGTTCACTAAAGTGCAACATTAATTTGCACACTCATATAGTAAACTTGAAATAACACAATCGGTAATAATAAATTAACTTTAAAAATATATTAACTGACTAGTAATATAATAGTATCGACTTGCATTGTTAAAAATTCCTCCAAATCCTGAAGATTTATTCATGCATAATATATATTCTTGATGACTTGGTAAAAATTGGAAATCGAGAGTATTACTATCCGATGGCAAATTAAAAATGTTATTAGAACAACTTTTTGAATCACCAAACTATCTGCAATAGGTTTTACAAAATTGCATTTTTACACTTTGCAAATTTTATAAGTTGTAAAAAATCAATATGGATCCTGCGAAATCGAAATGTTTAAAAATGCAATATCTCGAGAACGCTTTGAGATATTTTAGAAATTCAAAACGTCCATTATATAATACTTTCAATTTGCTATCGAACTGTGTTAATCACGATTTGCTGTTTTAACTCTTTCACTAAGAATGCAACATTAATATGGATAATCATATAGAAAGCATCAAATAACACAATCGGTAATGATAAATTAACTTTAAAAATATATTAATTGACTATTAATATACTTTCGACTTGCATTGTTAACTATTTCACTAGTTCCTTGAAATTTATATATGTAGAAAGTATATTCTTGATGAATTAGTAAAAATTCAATATCAAGAGTATTACTATTCGATGGCAAATCAAAAATGTTCTTAAAACAACTTTTTGAATCACCAAAATATCTGCAATAGTTTTTATAAAATTGCATTTTTACACTTTGCAAATTTTATAAGTTGTAAAAAATCAATATGGATTCTGCGAAATCGAAATGTTTAAAAATGCAATATCTCGAGAACGCTTTGAGATATTTTAGAAATTCAAAAAGTCCTCTATACAACATTTTTAATTTGCCATCGAACTGTGTTAGTGACGATTTGCTATTTTAACTATTGCACTAAGAATGCAATATGAATTTGCATACTCATATAGAAGGCATGAAATAACACAATCGGTAATAATAAATTAACTTTAAAAATATATTAACTGACTAGTAATATAATAGTATCGACTTGAATTGTTAACTAATTCTTTGAGATTTATTTATGTATATTGTATATTCTTGATGAACTAGTGAAAATTGGAAATCAAGGGTATCACTCTTCGATGGCAAATTAAAAATGTTATTAGAACAACTTTTTGAATCACTAAATTATCTGCAATAGTTTTTATATTGTAGTGAATTTTATCTAGTTTCTGCTGTACTAATGAAATGAATAAGACGACTTTGAATTCGATATTTCTTTCTTAAGCAATAAATATAGAAAATTTGGGACATTTTTTTGTTTTTTTGTCAAATAACTCAAAAATTTCATATGGAACCATCCCTTTACTAACTAAAAAAGAGTGCTTTGATATAAAATTTGTGAGTTATTTGACAAAAACCAAAAAAATATCCCAAATTTTCTATATTGCAAACTTGTACACAACATAAAATTCAAAAATTCATATACCAAATTCAAACTTAATTCATTTGATAAAATTATATCACAGTATACCAAATTGTTTATATACAATTGTTTATATACATTTATATATATTATTATTATTATTTATTTCAGATTCACACACCACAAATTAGTTTGGAGAAACATTTTGGCCTTCATTTATTTACACATTGCAGCTTTGTATGGACTTTATTTAGTTTTCACGGCGGCCCAACTAACTACCTCACTATTTAGTAAGTAGAAAACATTATTAAATATATATATATATATATATATATATACGTATATATATATATATATATATATATAATATAATTAAATAATAAATTTATCAACAAATGTTTACATATACCCAAACCGTTTACAAATTGTGATCGTTTCAAGAAGTAAAACCATATTAGTTCATTTGTAGTTTCTAATAGAATTTTAAAGTATACCGAGTTGCTGTAGGGCTTTATGATATTATAGAATATGTTAGATAATTCAATTTAGAACAAATTTCCCGAAAACACTATTTATATTCCTTAACTATTTAAAAAGTTACAAATTATTTTGCAAACAGTGGTACCTTTAACGTCTCTAAATTAATTTTCGGTTTTCTAATGCCATTTTAAAGTATACCGAGTTGTTGTACGGCTTTATAAAATAAAAAAGTATTATAGATAATTTAATTTTAAACAATTTTGCCAAATATCTTATAAATTTTGCTCAAACTGTTCAAAAGTTACTACATAAGATATTATAAGTAAATGCACCTATAAAATCACAATTTGCAACTTCAAACTTACGTACTATTTATAGTACAAAGGGACTAGTAAAATTTTATTCCATTTGCACATTTCCAATCATAAACTATTTGTTTACGATAATTTGTTTGCGAATAATTTATAATTAAAATAATTACTGACAAATTAAATCCTCAAGGTGAATGTCGTCGACTTTTCGACTTTCTAATATTTAAGTACTAACTCAACTATCTATTTTACAATTATATAAATTTAATGGATAATGAAAAAGAAAATTTTACAACTGTCAATGATGTAAATTAAACGGATAATCGTTTTGCAGTATAAGGAAAGTGAATTTATGAAAAAAAAGTGGTACATATATTTATATTATAATTCATAACTTTTGAGTTGAGGTATGTAAATAGTGTGTTAGACAAATTTGTTTAAAATTAAATACTCTACAATATTTTATAACATTATAAGACCCTACAGCAACTCGGTATACTTTAAAATTGCAATTGAGTAGCGACTTTATTCAGATTTACGTAGTGGATCCAACTTTCCAGTGCAAGTACATGGATTGGCATGCATTGATTTACTATATATTTTATAACTTTTGAACTGTTTGTTTAATATTAATGTAATATATGGCAAATTTGTTCAAAATTGAACAATCTATAATATTTTCTAATGTTATATTACCATTCAACAACTCGGTATACTTAAAACTTACATTGGAACATGTAATATCAACTCTTAGTCATATTTACATTGCGCAACTTTTTGGTGCATTTGTTTATTGTAGCTCTTGTAACTTTTAAACGATTGGTTTTATATAAATGAAGTATTTCGCAAATTTGTTTAAAAATGAATAATCTATAATATTGTCTAATATTATGAAGCCCTAGTGCAACTCGGTATTCTCTAAAATTGCAATTGAATACAGACTTTGTTCAGATTTATATAGTAGAACAATGTTTCTAGTGCAAGTACGTGAATTGTCATGCTTTTATTTACTATATATTTTATAACTTTTGAACTGTTTGTTTAATATTAATGTAATATATGGCAAATTTGTTTAAAATTGAATAATCTATAATATTGTCTAATGTTATATTACCCTTCAGCAACTCGGTATACTTTAAAATGGGTTTGTATCCCGTTTTTTGGCCCAGTTTTAAAATGAAGTCACCAAAAATCTTATAATCATCCTCCCAATTTCATGTAACGGAACCCAATTTTTTGGTTCCGTTTATTAATTTTTTTTTTGTTATTACTTCGACAATGACTTTGTCAAATTAGTTGAAATGTTTTGGATATTTTAGCCAAATCATTCTCTACCATAAATAATTGGGGTCAATTGACCTGTATTGTTAATAATAAAAGTGTTGTCGAAATTTTTGAAAAGTCATCGTGAAAGTCGAAAAAAATTAAAGATAAAATTCCGAATGAGTTGGTAGAAGACTAGCTGTAAGTGGAATTCTGTCTTAAGGCAATTAAGGCATCGTGCCTTGAGGCAAATTGCTGGAACTTCCCGTACCAAAAATTATTATTTTTTTAAAAACGATTAACATTTTTGAAAAAATTTTACTTCGAAAAAATAAGATTTTTTAGAAATTTTAAATTGGACAAAAAAATACTTTTTTTGAAAATAAAATTTTTTTTTAAAAAAAAATTTTTAAACAATTTTTTTTATAAAAATTTTTTTTTGGAAAAAATGTTATCTTCATTTTGATATATTTTGGAAGATCTGAACTTTTTTTCAAAGCAATCGTACTTCTTTAACTGCATAGAGACAAAATATAAAGCGCGTAAGCGCCGCGTCGCTGTCTAACGGAAAAACATTAGTACGGAACCCATAGGAATGTAAACAAAACTTATACTTATTGTAAAAATCTCAATAAAATATCTGATAATTTGATATGCATATGTCTAATGTCTAATGATTATTGTTGACCGCCAAATGTTATTTTTTTTTAGTTTTTTTTTACTAGATCTCCGAAACCGCTAGTCCTATCTTCATGAAAATTTGATCAAATCTTCATCTTGTTCATACAAGTAAAATGTTTTTTGAACTATACAAATCGGACGCTCCGTTCTCTTAAAAACTGAGTTACCGTTTTTGGCCCTTTTTGCCCCATATCTTCGGAACGGCTAGAATGTTTTTTGAATTATTCAAATTGCTTTATCCGTGTTCCCGAAATCGTCGACGAAAATTTGTATCCGAACACACACACATGCACGCACACACACACACATACACACACACATTCATCAATTTTGTCCAAGGTATGCCAACATATTCAGAAACCTCTGAAACGTGAAGATATATAAAAATTTTCATTTTCGATTTTTTTGCGATTACTTACTCCATGGAAAGTTAATTATAAATAAATCAATTTATCATCTCCAGAACATTAACAATCGTCATTTCATTTCGAATCAAATTCCAAAAAAAAATAGTTGCCAAATTTACACAAAATTGAAAAAGTGCTCCCGCATAGTCACAGTCTAAACGCATTTGCAAATAATTCTGTGCGACATTTTCACTTATACTGTGCTCAGTTTGGCGGTATTTTCACATTTTTCAATAATTTTCACAAAATTGGAAAAGTGCTCCAGTACACAAACAGTCTAAACGCACTTGCGTAAACATTTCTACCAGAGTGGCGCTTAGACTGTGCTTAGCTTGGGTGATTTTTTGAATTTTTAGTCCAAAATTACAAAAAAATTTTTTTGAAAAAAAATTAGAAACAAAAATTTTTTTTTCCAAAATCAATTGTTTTGTTGAAAAAAGCAGAAAGTTCTTTGAATCATTTAAATCGGACGCTTAGTTCTCTCAAAAACAGCCATTTTTTTTAAATTTAGCTCTGTAACTCCGAAACCTCTGGGCCTACCTTTGCCAAAAACTAATCAGCACATCTCCCTATCAATAGGAATCGAATGTTTTTTAAACCATTCAAATCGGTTGATCCGTTCTCTCAAAAATTCGCTTTCTATTTTTTGCACTCTTTGCTCCATATCTCCGTAACGGCTGGACCTGCCTTTGCCAAAAACTAATCAGCACATCTCCCTATCAATAGGAATCGAATGTTCTTTAAACCATTCAAATCGGTTGATCCGTGCGCCCGAAAACGTGGACGAAAAAAAGCGGACATACAAAACACACACACACACACACACACACACACACATCCATTTTTTCTGAAGTATGCCAAAATGTTCAGAAACCTTCAAAACGTCGAGAAATGTAAAAATTTTTGATTTCGATTTTTGGACGATTACTATAACTTACCCTACGGGAAGTTAATAAAATTATTTTATATGTTTCAAATTAATATTAAATCAAGAGATATATATCGAGGAATATAATATTATAAAGAAATTGGGTCGACTTGGATCAAAATAAAATTGTGGTTTTATATTAATTTTATGAGTATACCGAGTTGCTATAGGTCATCATAATATTAGACAATATTAAAGATTATTTGGGTTTAAACAAATTTGCCATATATTACATTGATATTAAACAAACAGTTCAAAAGTTATAAAATATATAGTAAATAAATGCATGCCAATTCATGTCTTGCACCAGTAACATGTTACATGTTTACATGTTTTACATTTACATGTTTCACTATGTAAATCTGAACAAAGTCTGTATTCGATTGCAATTTTAGAGTATACCAAGTTGCTCTATGAATTCATAATATTAGACAACATTAAAGATTGTTTAATTTTAAACAAATTTGCGAAACACTGCATTTATATAAAACCAATCGTATAAAACCAATAGTATTAACATTACTCTTGGATTGCATACAAATTCAACGCGCATTCAGTTACGAAAAATTTATTAACTTTTAAACTATTTGTCCAAAATAAATTAAATATTCGGCAAATTTGTTGTAAATTCAACAATCTACAATATTGTCTAACAACAAAATGCTCTACGACAAATCGGTATACTTTAAAATTGCATTTAAAAACCAAAACTAGAAATCTAGTGAAAATCCTTTTAACACACCAGCAATTGCTTGCAAAGTCAACGCGCATTTAGTTAAAAAAAATTAATAACTTTTAAACTATTTGTGCAAAATAAATGAAATATTCAGCAAATTTGTTGTAAATTCAACAATCTACAATATTGTCTAACAACAAAGTGCACTACGTCAAATCGGTATACTTTAAAATTGCATTTAAAAACCAAAACTAGAAATCTAGTAAGAATCTTTTTAACACACCAGCAATTGCATGCAAAGGTAACGCGCATTTAGTTACAAAAAAATTAATAACTTTTAAACTATTTGTGCAAAATAAATGAAATATTCAGCAAATTTGTTGTAAATTCAACAATCTACAATATTGTCTAACAACAAAATGCTCTGCAACAACTCGGTATACTTTAAAATAGCATTTTAAAAACCTCAATAACATTTTTTGTTAATATCGACTTAATACTCTTCCGGATTGCATACAAATTCACCGCGCAACAATTAGTTACAAAATATTTAATAACTTTTTGACTATTTGTGCAAAATAAATGAAATATTCAGCAAATTTGTTGTAAATTCAACAATCTACAATATTGTCTAACAACAAAATGCTCTACAACAAATCGGTATACTTTAAAATTGCATTTAAAAACCAAAACTAGTAATCTAATAAGAATCTTTATAACACATCAGCAATTGCTGGCAAAGTCAACGCGCATTTAGTTACAAAAAAATTAATAACTTTTAAACGATTTGTGCAAATTAAATACAATATTCGGCAAATTTGTTGTAAATTCAACAATCTACAATATTGTCTAACAAAAAATGCTCTACGACAAATCGGTATACTTTAAAATTGCATTTAGAAACCAAAACTAGAAATCTAGTAAGAATCCTTTTAACACACCAGCAATTGCTTGCAAAGTCAACGCGCATTTAGTTACAAAAAAAATTAATAACTTTTAAAATATTTGTTCAAAATAAATGAAATATTCAGCAAATTTGTTGTAAATTCAACAATCTACAATATTGTCCAACACAAACAATTTCTACATCAACTCGGTATACTCAAAAATTACTCAAAACACGATAAAAACTATTATTAAGCCGTTTGGTTTAAATTCGCAATAGATCAAAATCTGTTTTGTAAATGTGTCTCAAAACAGTTTCATAAATGTTACGTACTTGTTACGTAAAGGTTGCAGAACTAGTAACTTCTTTGTAATATAAAGTAATTTGTAATATAATTAAAATCTATAAGAAATGTGAAAAATATTCTCTTGAGCTTCGTTAAGGAATTTTTCATTTCTGTTTCATTTAAATTAATGTAATACTATTTTGTAATTTTTTCGTAAATGATTCTTGAAAAGTTTGGTTTAAATGTACAATAGATCAAAAGCTGTTTCGTAAAAGTTTCATGAATGTTACGTACTTGTTACGTAAAGTTACATTTGTTTCAAGTATTTTCTTTAATATTTCAATTATTTTTTTATATTTTTAGCTCTAGTAATTGGAAGTTTCGGAGCAGTTGGAATAACTGCAGGGGCGCATCGTCTATGGGCCCATAGAGCCTACAAGGCAGACTGGAAATTGAGAACCCTTTTGACAATCTGCCAAACTTTGGCCTTCCAGAATCACATCTATGAATGGGTCCGAGATCACAGGTAATAAAAAACAATTTACCAAATCTGGAAGACCATCCAAGTTTGGAATAAGGACAGATTTACTGACTCAGGATGTCCATATGTGGATTGTCAGCCAATTACCAACTTGTTTTTCTTCTAAACTCCACCAAAAGTTCACAAATCCATCTGCAATCCAATATTTAGTTGGCAGACAATCCAAATCCCATTAGTCCACCAATTACCAACTTGCTTTTTTTTTAGGGTTCACCACAAATTCACAGACACCGATGCAGATCCTCACAACTCCCAAAGGGGCTTCTTTTTCTCCCACATAGGTTGGCTGATGGTCAAAAAACACCCTGACGTCAAAACTAAGGGCTCAACTGTCGATATGAGCGATTTGGAACGAGATCCTATTGTCATGTTCCAGAAAAAGTAAGAAACTAGTGGTGTACGGCATCGTGCCTTAAGGCAAATTGCTCGAACTTCCCGTACCGTAATGAAATATTCGAGAAATTTTAAACGTTTTCAAATATATTATTACAAATACTATAACTTTCATTATTTTTGCTATCTTGTTATATCCGAGCAAATTAAATGTAAATCATAAATCAATTTATCTCTAGAACATTAACAATCGTCATTTCATTTCGAATTCAATTTCAAAAAAAAAAAATTGCCTAATTTACACAAAATTGAAAAATTGCTCCCGCATAGTCACAGTCTAAACGCATTTGCAAATAATTCTGTGCGACATTTTCACTTACACTGTGCTTAGCTTGGCGGCATTTTCGCATTTTTCAATAGTTTTCTCACAAAATTGAGAAAGTGCTCAATTACAAAAACAGTCTGAACGCACTTGGGAAAACATTTGTACCAGAGTGGCGCTTAGACTGTGCTTAGCCTGGGTATTTTTTTGATTTATTAAAAAACCTTACATATAAAAAGTATTACTATTCACAAAATGTACCAAGTTTTTAAAAAATGTTTGAAAATGTTAAAAAAAAACGTAGATTGTGCAATATGATAAAAATTGACTTGAGTTTTAGAAAATTCAAAAAAAAATTATTGGAAATTTATGAATCAAAATGAAAAATGTGTCTGTCTAGGCACAGTCTAAGTGACAATTTCAAACAAATATATTAATAATTGCATTTAGATTGTGACATTACTGGAGCATTTTTCCTAATTTGTATAAAATTATTATTATTATTTATGCAAAAACAACAAACCAGCAAAAAAAATGAAAAATATGTCTGTCTAGGCACAGTCTAAGTGACAATTTCAAACAAAAATATTAGCAATTGCATTTAGATTGTGACATTACTCGAGCATTTTTCCTAATTTGTATAAAATTACAATAATTTCTATGCAAAAACAACAAACCAGCATAAAAAATGAAAAATGTGTCTGTCTAGACACAGTCTAAGTGACAATTTCAAACAAATATATTAATAATTGAATTTAGAATGTGACTTTAAATTTTTTTTTAAATTTGTGAAAATTATTGAAAAAAGTGAAAAAAGTAAAAATGTGCCCGTCTAAGCACAGTCTAAGTGACAACATGGTACAAATATATTCGCAAAGGCGTTTGGAATGTGATTTTACTGGTGCACTTTTTAAATTTTATGTAAATTATAGAATCGCAAACTTTGTGACAACCCGGCACAAATATAATAGGTTGTCAAATATCTCCCTTCCGCCTTTTTGTATTATAAACCAATAGCAGAAAAGCGGAAGGGAGATATTTGACAACCTAATATTTGCAAAGGAGTTTAGAATGTGACTTTACAGGAGCACCTTCCCCGATTTATATAAATTATGAAAGGAATAGTATTTTTTAGGTTAAGAAAATTCCAATACTGAGCACAGTCTGAGTGCCAACTTCAAACAAACATATATGTACTTGCGTTTAGAATGTGACTTTACTGGAGCCTTTTTCCTAATTTGGAATAATTTTTATGTAAAAACAATTTATAAATATTTTCAGTCTTAGCTCAATAGTTTGCACAAAATTGGAAAAGTGCTCCAATATCACGTCTCCTTATCAGTACGAATCGAATGTTTTTTAAATTAATTAAATCGGTTGATCGGTGTTCTCGAAATCGTCGACAAAAATTTGTATCCGAACACACACACATACATCCATTTTTTCTAAGGCATGCCAAAATGTTCAGAAACCTTTGAAACGTCGAGAAATGCAAAAAATTTTCATTTTCGATTTTTTTGCGATTACTATAACTACTTTTAACCTACGGGAAGTTAAAAAAAACTAAAATCATGGTCAACCTTGATAAAAATTCGATCAACCTTATCTTTTTCCCTAGGTACTACCTAATAATGATGCCGATATTCTGCTTCCTCCTGCCAACAATCATCCCTTATTATCTGTGGAACGAAAACCTTTGGGTTGCCTACTACGTCGCCGCCGTTTTAAGGTATACCTTGTCCTTAAATATGACCTGGCTGGTCAACAGTGCTGCCCACATTTGGGGAACTAAGCCCTATGACACGTGAGTAGAAAAAAAATTGCAATTTTTTTATATTCTCCAAGAAATTTGCATTTGTTGTGTAGGGGTGGTGGAGGCCCAGTGGTTCGACAAAAATATCGAGCCGAAAAATTGGAATCCCTATTATTTTTGGCACGGATTGGATTCTAAAGTAGTTTTATTTGTGTACTATATGTAGTAGGTATACAGAGCACCGTGTGGTATTTGTTGTATTTGTAGGGTTAGTGGAGGCCCAGTGGTCCGAAAAAAATAATCGAACTTAGAAAATTGCTATTCTAATTGTTTTTGGCACAGATTTGATTTTAAAGTAGTTTCATTTGTGTACTATATATAGTATAAAAAAGCACTATATGTTATTTGTAGGGATAGTGGAGGCCCAGTGGTCCAAAAAAATAATCAAACTCAAAAACAGTGTATAGTAATATTTTTTGTTTTTTTTTGTCTAAGGAATTAATTCACAATTACTTTCTACTTTATATAGTATTTATTGTAATTGTAGGGATGGTGGAGGCCCAGTGATACAACAAAATAATCGAACTCAAAAACAGTGTATAGTAATACTTTTTTTGTCTAAGGAATTAATTTTCAATCACTTTCTATATGTTATATGGCATTTGTTGTAATTGTAGGGCGGGTGGAGGCCCAGTGGTTCGAAAAAAATAATCGAGCTTAAAAAACTGGTATCCTAATTATTTTTGGCACAGATTTAATTCTAAAGTAGTTTTATTTGTGTACTATATATAGTATAAAAAAGCACTATATTGTATTTGTAGGGAAGGTGGAGGCCCAGTGGTCCAAAAAAATAATAGAACCTAAAAACAGTGTATAGTAATATTTTTTGTTATTTTTTGTCTAAGGAATTAATTCTCAATCACTTTATATATGTTATTGTGGTAATTGTAGGGGTGGTGGAGGCCCAGTGGTCCAATAAAATAATCGAACTTAAAAACAGTGTCTAAATCACTTTCTATATGTTATATGGCATTTGTTGTAATTGTAGGGATGGTGGTGGCCCAGTGGTACAACAAAAAAATCGAATTTAAAAACAGTGTGTAGTAATATTTTTGTTTTTTTTTATCTAAGTAATCAATTCTCAAATACTTTCTATATGTTATATGGCATTTGTTGTAATTGTAGGGATGGTGGAGGCACAGTGGTACAACAGAATAATCGAACTCAGAACAGTGTATAGTAATACTTTATGTTTTTGTTGTCTAAAGAATTAATTCTTAATCACTTTATATATGTTATTGTTGTAATTGTAGGGATTGTGGAGGCCCAGTGGTCCAGTAAAATAATAGAACTTAAAAACAGTGTCTAAATTACTTTCTATATGTTATAGGGCATTTGTTTTAATTGTAGGGGTGGTGGAGGCCCAGTGGTCTAACAAAATAATCGAACTCAAAAACAATGTATAGTAATATTTTTTGTTTTTTTTTTTGTCTAAGGAATTAATTCTCAAATACTTTCTATATGTTATATGGCATTTTTTGTAATTGTAGGGATGGTGGAGGCCCAGTGGTTAGGAAAAAATAATCGAGCTTAAAAAATTGGTATTCTAATTGTTTTTGGCACAGATTTGATTCTAAATTATTATATCTATAATTATTTGTGTACTATATATAGTATACAGAGCACCTTATGACATTTGTTGTATTTGTTGTATTTGTAGGGATTGTGGAGGCCCAGTGGTCCGCAAAAAATAATCGAACTTAAAAAATTGGTTTTCTAATTATTTTTGGCACAGATTAAATTCTAAAGTAGTTTTATTTGTGTACTATATATAGTATACAAAACAATATATGGCATTTGTTGTATTTGTAGGGATAGTGGAGGCCCAGTGGTACAACAAAATAATCGAACTTAAAAACAGTGTATAGTAATATTTTTTGTTGAAAATTTTAAACTTTTTTAAAAGTTTAAACGGTAAAAATAAATATAATGAGAAATGTAAAAGAATTATGAAAAAGATAAACAAATATTAAAATAAATAAATTAAATAATAAAGTTTATTAAAAAATTAGAAAAATGAAGGAATTAAAAACGTGAATAATTTTTAATTATTAATGAAAATCTAATGAATTAATAATAAAGACTAATTAAACTAATTTATATATTACAAACAAATTCACGAATAAATAAATAATTTATCCAACTATTATTATTAGAAAAGAAATGACTTTTTCCATAATTAAAATCGATGAATGTTGTTTATTGTTTTTTTGCAAATTGCAATATGAATATGCAATTTGGATTTTGTTAACAAAATCGAATTTTGCATACAATAGATTGTTAAAAAAAATGGCAAAGTCCAAAAGTACATTCGTAAAAAATTTGTTTATTTTTTTTATATGAAATGAGTCACTGGAATAGTTTAAATTTGATAAAATTATAGATGGAAATATTTTCGTGATATTTGAAAAATATCAGTTTATAATAATAATTCATTATTTGTGTATAAAATGATTTTTATTAATTAGAATTGATATTGATTAGTAAATAAATCATGTATTACATTCACATAAATAATTTCTTCGATTTTGTTACAAAAACTGAGTTTGTTTTATGAGACTTTTACTTTAATGATTCATTTTATTATAAATGGGGTCTTTGGGGTCAAAATAAGGTCTCTAAGGTCGATGCACAAAATTGCATAAATAAATATCGAATAAATTATTATTCGTCGAAGTGCATTCTGAATAAATAAATTTCGTATTCATTACGTCCGAATTTTGCATTGTGACCTAATTTCCGCAAACGTAATTTGATTATGAGTCAAATATTAATCAAACATGCACCTTATTTATTGTTTAAACTGTTTAGAATAAATAGTAATAAATAGTGACAAATTATTAATAAATTTGTCGAGAAAAGGCGTTAAAATTAATCCAAGATGTAACGGATCAAAATATTGTTTTTAAAAATAATTCAGGGGTGTTTGGATGCAATTTTGGAGTATACCGAGTGGCTGTAGGATTTTATAATATTAGACAATATTATTAACAATTCACTTTTAAATAAATTTCCTAAATATTTTATATATTTTAGAAAAAGCATTCAAAAGTTATAAGATATTCATTGAACAAATACATAGTTGCATGTTAAATAAACTTAGCTCTGGGCGTTTTGTTATATTGTGTCTATTTTCAAATGCGATTTTAAAGTATACCGAGTTGCTGTAGAGCATTATAATATTAGACAACATTATTAACAATTTAATTTTAAACAAATTTCCCGAATATTATATATACTTTAGATAACCCGTTTAAAAGTTACAAAGGATTTAGTAAATAATTGTAACATGTATTGTGAATAGTGTGAGAGCTGGTTTTAATATTTTATTTTTTTCCAGGAGGATAAGTCCCACAGAAAACATCTACGTCGGCTATTTGGCTTATGGTGAAGGTTGGCATAACTACCATCATGTTTTCCCATGGGATTACAAGGCTGCCGAATTGGGCAACTATAATGGAAACTTCACTACTGGATTTATTGACCTTTTTGCTAAATTAGGTAAGGGAAAAATTGATATAACTTTTGAAATATTTGTGATAAATAGATTGTGTATATAGTAAACTTGTGCAGAATTAAATAATATATAAGTTTGTCTAATATCGCAAAACCCTACAACAACTCGGTGTACTTATAAAATGCATTGGGAACAAACAATATTCCTTATACACACTCTTAGCAAACGTGTACTTGTTTACAAAATTACTGATAACTCCAAAACTATTCATTACTACAAAACCCAAATACATCAAATCCATACAGAATTAAATTTCCTACAACTTTGTCTAACACCAAAAACCCCTACAGCAACTCGGTATACCCCAAAATCACTTCACAAAACTCTTCTCCCCCAGGTTGGGCATACGATCTGAAAACAGTCTCCGCCGACATGATCCGCAAACGCGTCAACCGCACGGGAGATGGCTCTCATCCCCAAACCGAAAAAACAGATTCCCATCATCACAACCATTCTCACGAGGAGGGTGTCTGGGGTTGGGACGATAGAGATCTGACAGAGGAGGACAAAAGGATAGCACAGATTGTGCACCAGAGAAGGACAGAAGATCAGGACAACTTGGTGGTAAAGCAGAGTTAGGAAAAAAGATTTACCATGATGGTTGATGGTTGATGAAAGTGGTTTGAGTTGTTCTGAGAACAAGGATGAAGGATTTTTTGGGTTTGAGCAATTTTTTTTGTGAGGACAATGATGGTTATTCAAGTCATATGCTACATCATTGTTATTTTTTTTGTCTTCAGCCAGAAAAATGTAAACAAATCACGTGACCAATTTACTACCAAATAATTTTTACAATTTCTGCCTTCGATTTAAACTTTTAGCCAGGACACAAACCTTTAGCCAGGACACTAAAGAGCAATTTTTTTGCGAGGACAATGATGATTATTCAATTCACATCCTACATCATCATTGTTATTCATTTTTTTGTCTTTAGCAAAAAATGTAAACAAATCCCGTGACGATTTTACTACCAATTTATTTTTACAATTTCTGTCCTCTACTAGCGTAGATTTAAACTTTTAGCAGGACACAAACCTTTAGCCAAGTCACAAACCGGTTTGAAATTTTTTGAAAAACACTTGTAGATGTATAAAATAGACAAGAATATTTACTATAGACCATTTTACTATAAATTTGTTTTTACAATTTCTGTCTTCTACTAGCAAAGATTTAAAACTTTAGCCAAAACACAAACCTTTAGCTAAGACACAAACCGACTGGAATTTTATTGAAAACAATTTGTAGATGTATAAAATAGACACGATTATTTACTATAGACCATTTTACTACCAAATTGTTTTTATAATTTCTCTCTCCTACTAGCAAAGATTTAAACCTTTAGTCAGGACACAAACCTTTGTCCAAGACAAAAACCGACTAGAAATTTTTTGAAAAAAGCTTGTCGATGTTTAAATTAGACAACATTATTGACTATATGCAAATAATTTGTGTATATATTATTTTACTAGGACATCACCTTTCAAATTTTGTTTTCAATAAAAAAAAGTGAGTGAAGATCCCCACCATGGTTCAAAAATTTGCTAAACATTTTGCTTTCTCATCAATTTATTACCTTTTTGCATTTTGTTTCCTGAGTGATCAATATTTAGAATTATTTTCAGAAAATAATTTATTATTCACGTTTTAGAAACAATATCGACAATTTTGAAATTTTATATTAAAATAGTCATATTAAAGATACACATATACAAAAATCAAGTCCTAGTTATAAACGGTATGTCCTGACGAGCTCTTTGAAAACTGTCAATGAAATATATACTCTTTACTCTATCTACATTTTGTACTTTTATCAGCAAATAATTTATAACTCACGTTCTAGAAACAATATCAACAATTTTGAAATTTGATAATATAATAGACATGTTTGAGAAAAATATATCCAAAAATTAAGTCTTAATTGCAAATGGTACGTCCTGAAGAGCTCTTTGAAAACGCATGCAAATTGCAACCTATTCACTCTATACACATCAAATATTTTTCTCTAAAAATAATTGATTTATAAGCACTTTTACCAGAAAATAATTTATAACTCTCTCTCTATTGACAAATATCTGCACAAATATTGGTTCAAGTCTTGGCTAAAGGTTTAATACTATAACAGTAGACAGAAACGTATAAATAAATTAATTAGAAATATACTTATTAGTTGCCAATTCCTTCAACAACAAAAAAATGTAAACAAATCACCTGAACATTTTATTTTTACAATTTCTGCCTTGTACTAGCAAAGATTTTAACCTTTAGCCAGGACACAAACCTTTAGTCAGAACACAAACCGATTAGGATTTTTTTCAAAAAACTTATATTTAAATATTTAGACAACATTATTGACTATAGGCAAATAATTCGTAAATATATCATTTTACTTGGACATAACTTTTAAAATTTTGTTTTCAATAAAAAAAAGTAAGTAAAGATCCACACCAAGGTTGTAAAATTAGCTAAACTTTCACATTTTTTCATATAAAATAATTTTGTTCTGCAAGAAATTGCTCCAACATAAATCCTTCAACAAATTAAAACATCAAAACGTTTTTTTTCTTAAAAATTATTAAAAAAAAACAAAATTGTGTTGGTTTTTTTAACATCACGTCAAATTTTTTTCAACTAAAATAAAATATAATTAATTATTAATAATTATAATTAATTAATAATTAATTATTATGTTATATAATTAAAGTTTTAATTTAATAAATATTTAACTTTTATATAATTAAAACAATAAAGGTGATATATTAAGAAAAAAAAATATAACTTGCCAAAATTTTCAAAAAAAGGGCAAATAGAATTAATTTTTTGAACTAGAGGTAGTTTGTAGATTTGTATTTAGTTTTTAAATAATTATACTATATATAAAAATATTATTATTATTATTATTGTTATAATTATTTTATTTAAAGTAACAATTTGTTATGAAGAAATAAAATTTAAATAAAATATAAATGATGTGTTTTTATAAATGATTTATTTAAATTTTTCAAAAAAATCTGCAAGATTTTTTTTGGAAATTGTAAAATATATAGTCAAAATTTTGATATTTATGTTTATGGAAGTAATTTTGCCTATTGGCAAGTTTTAATTTGATAAAAACAAAGTACTAGGAAATATATAAGTGATATTTCTATATGTATGAAAGGATGAATTATATATATTTTGATTGGTGGTTTCGAGGAGCTCTTCAGGACGTACTGTGTGCAGTTAAGTCTTAATTTTTGGATATTTGTTTTTTTAATATGTCTGTTATGACTTCAAATTTCAAAATTTTCAAATTTGTATTTAGAACTTGTGTTATAAATTATTTTCTGAAGAAAGTACATGATATTGATAGAATAAAAGTGAATTATTTTTTGAAGATTTCAGAAAGCTCTTCAGGACGTCCCGTTTGTACTTAAGACTTGATTTTTACTACAAAAATTCTTCAATATGTCTATTATATAATCAAATTTTTAAAATTCAAAAATTATACTCAGAAGGTGATTTATAAATTATTTTCTGAAAAGAGAACTTCATATTAAGACAGTAAAAAAAATATTTATTTCAAGGAGTATATTCTTAAGTTTTCAAGGAGCTTTTCAGGATGTACTGTTTGTAACTGGGACTTGATTTTTTGATATGTATTTTTTTAATATGTTATAATATCAAATTTTAAAATTTCCAAAATTATACTCAGAAGGTAAATTATAAATTATTTTCTAAAAAAAGTGCTTGTTTGTTTATTATTTTCTGAGATAATTATTTATAGTATAAGTAGGATGCAACTTGCATGCGTTTTCAAAGAGCTATTCAGGACGTACCGTTTGCACTTACGACTTAATTTTCAGATATATTTTTCTTTAACATGTCTACTATGATATTAAATATTAAAATTTACAATATTACACTTAAAAGGTAAGTTATAAATTATTTACTGAAAAAAGTACATGATTGTGATAGAGTAAACATTATTGTTTTCAAAAAGCTCTTCAGGACGTCCCGTTTGCACTTAAAGACTATTTTTACTACAAAAATTCTTCAATATGTTTACTATATAACCAAATTTTAAAATTTCCAAAATTATACTCAGAATAAGATTTATAAATTATTTTCTGAAAACAGTACATGCTAATAAATTATTTTTTCAATAATGTAAGATATGTAATTTGCTTGTGTTTTCAAAGAGCTCGTCAGGACGTATCGTTTGTAAATAGGATTTGATTTCAGGATATATTTTTCTTAAACATGTCTATTGTATTAGCAAATTTTAAATTTGTTGATATTATTTCTAGAACGTAAGTTATAAATTATTTTCTGATAAAAGTACAAGATTAGATAGAGTAAAAAGTATATATTTTATGTACAATTTTCAAAGAGCTCGCCAGGATGTACCGGTTATAATTAAGACTTAATTTTTGTATATGTGTATCTTCAATATGTCTATTTTAACATAAAATTTTAAAATTGTTGATATTATTTCTAGAACGTGAACAATAAATTATTTCCTCAAAATAATTCTAAATATTGATCACTCAGGAAACAAAATGCAAAAAAATAATAAAGTGATGAGTAAGCAAAATGTTTTAGCAAATTTTGCAACCATGGTACGGATCTTCACTTCATTTTTTATTGAAAACAAAATTTGAAAGGTGATGTCCAAGTAAAATAATATATTTACGAATTATTTGCCTATAGTAAATAATGTCGATTTTAAACATCTACAGGTTTTTTCAAAAAATTCTTAGTCGGTTCGTGTCCTGGCTAAAAGTTTGTGTCCTGGCTATAAGTTTAAATCTTTGCTAGTAGAAGGCAGAAATTGTAAAAATAAAATTGTCAGGTGATTTGTTTACATTTTTTTGTTGAAGGAATTTGGAACTAATAAGTATATTTTTAATTAATTTATTTATATGTTTCTGTCTACTACTACAGTTTTAAACCCTTAGCCAAGACTTGAACCAATAATGGTGTAGATACTTGGCAATAAAATTAAGAATACGAAAATTCTTTATTCAATATAATTTAATTATTATTTCTTAAGTTAAAGACCAAATAATAAAATAAATAGAAATTAAATAATATTTAAATAAAATATAACACAAATATAGAAATAAATATTAACTAAAACTAAAACTAAATAACTAAACCAAAAAATTAACTAAAACTTAACTAATATAAATACTTAAAGAAAATAAATAAATAAATTAATTATGAAATACAATTACAACTATATAATAAATAAATATAAAAGCACCCGAAGTGCTGGCAAGAACCGAAGGCTATAGTTCAACTTTTTGACGTCTTTAAGGTGTTATATAATATATTAAATAAACAAAAATATAATAATATTTTTGTTAATTTAATAATTAAGTAACTCACTTACTTAATTTAATAATTAAAACGTAATATCCTAATAATAAATAGCATTACCACAAACAAAATTTACCTAAAATTATTTGTTCATAAGCTTTTTGAGTATGAGTCAACGGCAGCACCGTCGACATTGAGGTTCAGAACCACTATTTAACTTCCAGTAGGGTAGTTCTAGTAATGGGTCAAAAATCGAAAATCGAAAATGAAAATTTGGATTAAAAATTCGGAAAAATTACCCAGGCTAAGCACAGTCTAAGCGCCACTCTGGTACAAATGTTTACCCAAGTGCGTTTAGACTGTTTTTTTTATACTGAAACACTTTTACAATTTTGTGAGAAAACTATTGAAAAATGTGAAAATGACGCCAAGCTGAGCACAGTATAAGTGAAATAGTCGCACAGAATTATTTGCAAATGCGTTTAGACTGTGACTATACGGGAGCACTTTTTCACTTTTTGTGCAAAATTTGGCAAAGATTTTTTTTTTTTAATATTGAATTTGAAATGAAATGACGTTTGTTAATGTTCCGGGAGATAAATTGATTTACGATTTTTTCATTTAACAAGATAGCAAAATAATGAAAGTTACAGTATTTGTAATAATATATTTGAAAATGTTTGAAATTTCTCGCATATTTCTTTACGGTACGGGAAGTTCCAGCAATTTGCCGTAAGTCACGATGCCATACACAACTAGTTAAATTAACCAATTGACATCATCAAATAACTAGCAAAAATTAATCAATAATTATTAATGAACTACAATTATAATCAATACGCATATTTTAGACATTATTTATATTAATTCACAACTAATTTTATCAATGTAAATAATAACTATTAATATAATTGATAATTTTGTATATTATTTGGTGTACAACTTTGCTTCCGCCGTTTTTACAAGAAGAGTTCTTTACAATAATGGCGGCAGCAAAGTTGTACATCTAATATATTTCCGATCAAATTTTAGGGTATACCGAGTTGTTGTAGGTCTAAATGATGTTAGATAATATTGTCAATGATTTAATTTTAAACAAATTTGCCGAAGGCATAGTTCATTTTAAATAAACGGTTTAGAAGTTACAA
This sequence comes from Ctenocephalides felis, assembly GCF_003426905.1. Taxonomy (NCBI): domain Eukaryota; kingdom Metazoa; phylum Arthropoda; class Insecta; order Siphonaptera; family Pulicidae; genus Ctenocephalides; species Ctenocephalides felis. The sequence continues at coordinate 22,198,296 of NW_020539727.1, forward strand.
GCGATAAAATAAAAATATGCACTTGATATACTAAAACTTAAAGTTTGTTAGGAAACTAGAGTACTTTATACTCAATTTTTTTCGCTCAATTGCAATTTTAAAGTATACCGAGTTGCTTTAGAGTGTGACTATCTTAGACAGTATTCTAGATAATTTAATTATGTATAAATTTGCCGAATATTTGATTAAAATCAGACTTATCGTTTGAAAGTTACAAGACTTTGTATAAATCAATTTACAGTCTGATAGGTGTAATGAGGTGTCAAAACGTTTCGCGTTAAATATATCGTGTGGGGTATCATTTAAAAGGTCTCGATAGAATATATTCAAATCTGAAATTGACTGACATGATAAAACAATAGGGTTAGTAGGACATCACGGCAGTAGGATATCACGTGCATTTATTTTTTACCTCATTTTTAAAACATTTTCCTATTTTTTTTTAAATTGAATTCGAAATGAAATGACGATTGTTAATGGAGATAAATTGATTTATGATTTACATTAGTGATTTGCTCAAATATAACAAACAAGATAGCAAAAATACGAATGAAAGTTACAGTATTTGTAATAAAACATTTGAAAACGTTTAAAATTTATCACCTTATAATTATTTATTACATTCATCCATCCATTCCACCTATCACATAACCTCACAAATGCTTCTCAATCCTTGTCAAAAATTTATCACCTGTGATACCTGGTATGATATCCTGCCATGTGTCCTCCGTATCCAGGATTATCATAAACTACGTTGGCCTTGTCGTCATTAAAGGCCATTCCTCTTATGAAGGAAAACAAGGCCATTCCGAAGGCTATGTTGTTTATAAGGCCAATTTTGGCTGCAGCAAACATCATACCTGGCAGGAAAAACGGAAGGATTGCTGCCAGGATTAGAGGTTTTACCAAGATGAAAGCTATGGCGTATTGGAGACCAGAGTTGCCTTTGTTTTTTTTGCCTCGGGATTCCTGGATAGAGGTGGTACCTGGAATGAAAAATTTGGTAAAATTCGTGGAAAAATAATAATAATTTTAAATATATATATATATATATATATATATATATATATAACGTACATATATATATTTATATTTATATATATATATATATATATATATATATATCCTTTGTTTTAAAAGTGGTCAAGTTCTGAAATCTAATATTTTGAGAAATATATTTTCAAATATATATTTTAAATATATTTTCAAAATCCAAAAATATTAAAATTGTACTAGTTCTAATCCAAAAATATATAAAAATTTCAGGTTTATATGTTTCAAGGTTTATACAAAGTATGAACTTAAAAATTTTATTTTTAATATTTCATGTAAAATTGCAATATTTTTAATTTTTAAAATTAGAAATTCACAGTAATTAAATTTGCAACATTTGCAATTCTTGAAATTTCTTGATTATTAGATTTCTGGAATGTGAGATTTTTGGAATTTGAGATTTGTGTAATTTGTGGAATTTGAGATTTACGGAATTTGAGATTTGTGGAATTTAGGATTTGTGGGATTTGGGATTTGTAGAATTTGGAATTTGTAAAATTTAGGATTTGTGGAATTTGAGATTTGTAGAATTTGAGATTTGTGGAATTTGTGGAATTTGAGATTTGTGGAATTTGAGATTTGAGTAGTTTATGATTTCTGGAATGTGAGATTTCTGGAATCTAGGTTTTTGAAATGTTGGATTTTTGGAATCTAGGTTTTTCGAAATCCAGGATTTCCGGAATCTTGTATTTTTGGAATCTTGCATTTTTGGAATCTTAAAATTTTGAAATCTTGGATTATTGGAATCTTGGATTTTTAAAATTTAAAATTTCTGGAATTTGGAATTTCTGAAATCTAAAATTTTAGGAATCTAGGTGTATAAAATGTATTTTTGGAATCTAGGATTTCCGGAATCTTGGATTTTTGGAATTTAAAATTTTTGGAATTTAAAATTTCTGGAATTTAAAATATCTGGAATCATTCATCATCTGAAATCAGTCTTTTGGGATTTCTGGAATTTGAGATTTCTGGAATCTAAGTTTTTGAAATGTTGGATTTTTGTAATTTAAGATTTCCGGAATCCAAGATTTCCGGAATCTTGGATTTTGGAATATAACATTTCTGGAAACTAAGACTTCTGGAAACTAAGACTTCTGGAAACTAAGACTTCTGGAAACTAAGACTTCTGGAAACTAAGACTTCTGTAATATAAGGTTTCTGGAATCTAAGGTTTCTGGAATCTAAGATTTCTGGAATCTAAGATTTCTGGAATCTAAGATTTCTGGAATCTTGCATTTTTGAAATTTAGGATTTCCAGAATCTTGGATTTTTGGAATTTAAAATTTCTGGAATCTAGGATTGTGAGATTTCTGGAATGTGAGATTTACGGAATCTTGGATTTTAAAATTTCTGGAATCTAGGATTGTAAGGTTTCTGGAATGTGAGATTTTTGAAATCAAAGATTTCTGGAATGTGAGATTTCTGGAATCTTGGATTTTTGGAATTTAAAAATTCTAGAATTTAAAATTTCTGGAATCAGAGATTTTTGGAACCAAAGAAAGATTTGTGGAATTTGATATTTTTGGAATCAAAATTTTGTGAAATCTAAGGTTTGTGGAATTTGAGATTTGTGAAATCTGAAATTTCTGGAATCTGAAATTTCTGGAATCTGGCGTTTCAAAATGTTGGATTTTTGGAATATAGGATTTCCGGAATTTTGGATTTTTGGAATTTAAAATTTTTGAAATCTAAGTTTCTGAAATCTAGGATTTTTGGAATTTAAAATTTCTGGAATCTAGGATTGTGAGAATTCTGAAATTAGAGATTTCTGGAATCAAAGATTTCTAGAATGTGAGAATTCTAGAAAAAGAGATTTCTGGAATCAGATTTCTGGAATCTTGGATTTTTGGAATTTAAAAATTCTGGAATCTAGGATTGTGAGATTTCTGTAGTGTGAGATTTCTAGAATCAGAGATTTTTGGAATCTAGGTTCCTGTAATGTTTTATTTTGGGTATCTAGGACTTCCGAAAAAGATTTCTGGAATCTTGGATTTTTGGAATTTAAAAGTTCTGGTATTTAGGACTTCTGGAATCTATAATCTTTGAAATTTAGGATTTTGAAATTCTAAAATTTTCTAAATGTAAAATTTTTTAGAATTAGAATTTTAGGAACTTACGATTTTGCAATCATAAAATTTTGGAAATATATTATCTAGGTTTTCTAGAAAGCTAAAATTTGAATTATAAGATTTTGAAATTCTAAAATTTTGAAAATAAAACAAATTCTAGGATTCTAGAATTCTAGGGTTTCCAAAAAAAATGTATCGAAATAGGGAAACTATTGCAATTATAATATATATATATATATATATATTTATTTAAAATAAATTTTTGAAAGAAATCCATGTTTTTTATTGATGTTATGCCCGATTATTAGACTTTGTTAATACATATGTCAACATCAAATTCAGAATCATACAAAATATATATATATATATATATATATATATATATATATATATATATATATATATATATATATATATATATATATATATATAAACCCATCATGACCTTTATAACAACTTCTTGCAAAATTAAATCTCCACAGCATTTCATTGCAGAATTTTCGCAATGGTTTCCCATGCGAAATTGCAAAAAATTCAACCAAACACTCCTCCTACATATATCCTCCGGCATTATAATAAATAATTATATATATATATATATATATATATATATATATATAAATATATAATTTGCAATTTATTTTATTTATTTATTTATGTGTGCGAACATATTTGCAAGTTAGAAAGTAGGTCCATTAGAGGATGGTCAGACAGAAACTAGTTTTCAGGAATAATTATAAATGCATCTGATGATTTATTTTGCTGATACGGAACCTTATACGGTAATTGTCTCTAGAGTCGTTTTTTTACAGATTCCATTTGTGGTCCGGCACATTAATAGATCCGTCGATAAATATCTGTTTCCGGAGATTTATCGATTTAACTGTTATTTATCAACATTTATCGATTATTGACTTTGTCGATTGACACGGTTATCGATTTAATGAACTGGAAATAATGATATTTTGGACTCCGTAAAACAGGCTCCAAAACTTCTTTTTGGCAATACTAATAAAATATTTTAGATTCCAGTAATCATAGATTTCAAAAATTTTACATTTCGGTAATATAAGCAAACATGATATTTTTCAGAAATTCTAATTTAACAAAATTATATTTTTCGGAAATTTTGTACTCTGGACTCCTGAAATTTTAGATTCCTAAAATGTACGTTCCAAAAATTAGAGATTCTACAGATTTTAGTTTTCAGAAATTTCAAAATCCAAAGAGCACAATATTCCAAAATCCTACATTGCATTTAAATGATAAATTCGAAAAAGACTGCATTAATAAAATCTCGCCTAGATTAATAAAATATTAGATTACAGATATTACTCAAATGCTACATTTGAAAAATTCTGCATTTTAGAAATCCTTGTTGCAAAAATTCTAGATTTCAAAATCCTAGATTTCAGAAATCCAAGGTTAAAGAAATCCCAGATTACAGAAATTCCAGATTACAGAAATCCCAAAATCCAGAAATCCCAGATTCCAGAAATTCCAGATTTCACAAATCTCAGATTTTGCAAATCTCTGATTCCAGAAATCTTTGAATCCAGAATTATCTGAATCCAGAAATCTCTGATTCTGGAAATCTCTGATTCCAGAAATCTCAGAAATAAAAAAAATACAAAATTTCAGTTTCCAGAAATCCTTGATTATATAAAACCGAGACTTTCAAAATTCTAAACTCGCAAAATTCTAGATTTTCAAGATCTTATATTCTAGAAATTCTAGATTTCAAGAACTCAAGATTGTAATAATTCTAGAAATCCAAAATTTCTGTTTTCTGAAATTTAAGATTCCTAGAATCTAAGATTCTCGAACTTCTAAACTTACAAACTTCTAGAATTTCAACAACCAAATTTCAAGAAATTCTAAGAATCTAAAAATTTCAAAATTCAAATTTTTCGAAATTCTAGAAATATTAATTGCCAGAATCCAAAAATCCTAGATTTCGAGAATTTAACATTCTCAATTTTGAACTTACAAAATTCTATAAATATAAACAATTTCAGTTTCCAAAAATCCTAGATTCTAAGAATCCAAAATTTTCAAAATTATAAACTTGAACCAATCAAGAAATCCAAATTCCCTGTTTTCAAAAATCTAGAAAATTCTAGAAATCCAAAATCCCAGTTTCCAGAAATTCTAGATTTTAAGAAACCTAAAATCCAGAATTTTATAAATGCTGAAAATTCCAAACAGAAATTCTATTTTGGAATAAAAAAAATTCAAAAAAGTATGCAGGCTAAGCACAGTCTAAGCGCCACTCTGGTACAAATGTTTACCCAAGTGCATTTAGACTGTTTATGCACTGGAGCACTTTTCCAATTTTGTGAGAAAACTATTGAAAAACGTGAAAATGCCGCCAAGCTAAGCACAGTGTAAGTGAAAATGTCGCACAGAATTATTTGCAAATGCGTTTAGACTGTGACTATACGGGAGCACTTTTTTGAATTTTGTGTAAATTAGGCTACTATTTTTTTTTGGAAATTGAATACGAAATGAAATGACGATTGGAGATAAATTGATTTATGATTTACATTTGATTTGCTCACTCAGATATAACAAGATAATGCAAAAATAATGAAAGTTACATTATTTGTTATTAACGTTTAAAATTTCTCGATCATTTCGTTACGGTACGGGAAGTTTTGGAGCAATTTGCCTTAAGGCACGATGCCATACACCACTAGTTTTACTTCTACTTTTATCTAATTTATTGATACATGTAAGTATTTCATACTTACTGTCTAATATAGAGAATTCAAGGATCAGTTCAATTTACCCGTTTCATCACCATCATCAGATTCTTTGCCTTCAACACTAGTTTCGTCTTCGGGTGCAATGTAGAAGTTCCAGACGTTTTTTAGCAAAGACCAAGGGCTTGCTGGTAATTTTTTCAAACCAGAATCTATCAGAGTTTCCAGAGAACTTCCATATTCAGTAACAGCTGAAGAAGAATCATTACTGCTGGTGCTGGTGCTGGACGAATCCTTGGCTGATGCTTTGTCCTGGGATGGCTGAACCTGAGAGGAAAGGGTAAATGATCCATTTTTGTTAAAGATGATTCCCGTAGGGTAGTTATAGTAATAGGCCAAAAATCAAAAATAAAAATTCTTGCATTTCACCACGTTTCAGAGGTTTCTGAACATTTTGGCATACCTCAGAAAAAATGGATTTGAGAAAAGGTGATTAGTTTTTGGCAAAGGCAGGTCCCGCCATTTCAAAGATACAGAGCTAAATGTGCAAAAAATGGTAGTTTTAAATATGATGTCGAGTTTAAAAAGAACCTTCAGATTGCTGCAATAACATCAAACAGTCTAATACCACGATTAGAAATGACTTTTACTAGGTTTGCTTTCTAATATCCAACTATTAAAAAATTACTTTAGTTAGTTTTTAATATGATTAGTTTCTTCAAGAGTTTTCGTACAAAAAAAATCCGGTTTGATTATGTTAAGATTTGGCAAAGTTAGATCCGTGGCGCTAGGATACGAGCTTTGGTCTCGCAACCATAGGGATACTGTGATATCATGATGTAATGATATCAAGTTTAATTGGTTTTTTATATGATTAGTTTCCGTAAAAGTTTTTGTACAAAAAAAAAATCCGATTTGATTATGTTAAGATTCGGCAAACTTAGATCCGTGGCGCTAGGGTACTAGCTTTGGTCTCGCAACCGTGATACTGGGATACTGGGCTTTCTAATGTCCGACTATTACCAAAAAATCACTTCAATTGGTTTTTTATATGTTTAGTTTCTTCAAGAGTTTCTGTACAAAAAAAATCCGGTTCGATTATGTTAAGATTTGGCAAAGTTAGATCCGTGGCGCTGGGGTACGAGCTTCGGTCTCGCCAAACCATAGGGATACTGTGATATCATGATGTAATGATATCAAGTTTAGTTGGTTTTTTATATGTTTAGTTTCCGTAGAAGTTTTTGTACAAAAAAAATCCGGTTTCATTATGTTAAGATTTGGCAAAGTTAGATCCGTGGCGCTAGGGTACGAGCTTTGGTCTCGCAACCACAGGGATACTGTGATATCATGATGTAATGATATCAGATTTTTGCTTGAGTAAAAATTGCAAATATCCTGATTTTTACTTTTAAATATAATGTTGAGTTAAAAAAGAACCTTTACATTGCTACAATAACATCACAAAGTGAAAAGAATGTTGAAAAAATATCACGATTACAAATGACTTCTATTGGGTTTGTTTTCTAATATCCAACTCTTAACGAAAAATTACTTTAGTTTTTTTTTTATATGTTTAGTTTCTCCAAGACTTTTTGTACAAAAAAATCCGGTTCGATTATCTTAAGATTTGGCAAAGTTAGATCCGTGGCGCTATGGTACGAGCTTTGGTCTCGCAACCATAGGGATACACTGTGATATCATGATGTGATGATATCAAATTTAGTTGGTATTTCATATGTTTAGATTCTTCAAGAGTTTTTGTACAAAAAAAAAATCCGGTTTGATTATGTTAAGATTTGGCAAAGTTATACTCGTGGCGCTGGGGTACGAACTTTGGTCTCGCAACCATGGGGATACTGTGATATCATGATGTAATGATATCAAGTTAAGTTGGTTTTTTATATAATTAGTTTCTGTAAAAGTTTTTGTACAAAAAAAATCCGGTTCGATTATGTTAAGATTTGGCAAAGTTAGATCCGTGGCGCTAGGGTACGAGCTTTGGTCTCGCAACCACAGGGATACTGTGATATCATGATATAATGATATCAAGTTTAATTGGTTTTTTATATGATTAGTTTCCGTAAAAGTTTTTGTACAAAAAAAATCCGTTTCGATTACGTTAAGATTTGGCAAAGTTAGATCCGTGGCGCTAGGGTACGAGCTTTGGTCTCGCAACTGTGATACTGGGATACTAGGCTTTCTAATATCCAACTGTTACCAAAAAATCACTTTTGTTAGTTTTTTATATTTTCAGTTTCTTCAAGAGTTTCTGTACAAAAAAAATCCGGTTTGATTATGTTAAGATTTGGCGAAGTTAGATCCGTGGCGCTAGGGTACGTGCTTTGGTCTCGCAACCCTAGGGATACTGTGATATCATGATGTAATGATATCAAGTTTAATTGGTTTTTTATATGATTAGTTTCCGTAAAAGTTTTTGTACAAAAAAAATCTGGTTTGATTATGTTAAGATTTGGCAAAGTTAGATCCGTGGCGCTAGGGTACGAGCTTTGGTCTCGCAATCATAGGGATACTGTGATATCAGATTTTTGCTTTCAAATATGATATTGAGTAAAAAATGCAAATTATTATTAAAACTCGGCCACTCGTCCATGACGAGTATATTCGTCAATCACATTTAACTGGTCAAATTTTAAATCATAAATACATTTATCATCGAAAATGTGATGGATTTTACAATCAGTTTATATGGATATATCGAATATTATATATAATATCGAATTCAGAGTCGTTTTATACCAATCTTTTATATCGGAGTGTATAAAAGCGATCCCTAGAAAATGTTGTAAATTTTATCTAGTTTCACCCTATCTAACTGAAAAGGGGTAGTTTTATGTAAATTTTTAGAGTTATTTGACAAAAATTGCCATGATGACTCACCAAACAAGACACGTATTCTCCCAAACTTCCAAAACACTTGGAAAAGTGATCGTAATCCTGATAGTTTTCGAAGCCATCTGATTTAGATCCTGGGGGATTGATGATGTCTTCACCTTCTCTATCAAATTTGGACATATCATCATCAGATTCTTCCTGGTTTTTGGAAACATTTTCAGAGACATCTACTTTATCCAACATTTGATCAGTCTTGGCTGGTGAAATTGGTTCCTCCTGGTGCAATGGTTTAAAATCATCAGTAATCTTGATAGTAGACGTACTTGGTTTCGGAGTAGTTTGCACCAAAGCTGCTGAAATTGGTTTAAATTTTGGCCTACTTGTGGTAATAACTTGGTCAAACAATTTAAAAATCTGTTGCTCCTTATACTCCTCGCCTGGAGCAACCGTACTTTTAACACTGGTTGCTGGTTTAGGTTTAAAATTTGGCACAGATGGCCTAAAGGGTTCATCCTCAAGAGGCACCAAAGGTTCTTGTCGACTTTCCACTCTTGTTGCCTCAGGAAGTATTGGTCTAAAGGAATCGACGTCATCACCTACAGGTTTCCAAGAATTACCAGAAAAAATCTTTTGGACATCGTAATTTTTTGAGGAATTTTGTGCTAAGTTGACTTGCCTTGGCATCATGTGGTTGTAGGCTAATTTTATTGGTAAAAACTGAAACGGCGGAGGATTGGCGTATTGGTCATCCTGATCCCGGAATTCAGCAACATCATCATTGTTTTCTCTAAAATCTGCATCTGATTCCTCACCATCATTACCATTATTATCAAGGCCATATCCTGTCGAATAATCCTGGCTGTCAGTAGGATTATACTCGTATTTGAAGGCTTGGGTTGCATTATCAGCTATTGTCTTGTTTTCTGATGTATTAACGCGAACTTTAGCCAAAGTCTGGATTTGTTTTATAGATTGCTCCGACAATTTGTCAACTTTTGGTTGATTTGGAGCTGTTGACACCAGGGAAACTGCCAGCAACCACACAGCCAAAATTGTGAATATCATTGTTGGTTGATGCATTTTTGCAATTGGACACAAAATTTATTGAATTGGTGATCGGTTTGTTGCAGATACTGATTTTGAATGGTACCAAATCTGCAAGTTGCACCTATGTTGGCACCAGATGAGGATAAACCAGGATTCTGCTTTAAATTTGCTAAATCAGTTTTGTGGTGTTGACAAGCCAAATATCCAGTTTATTGTAAACCAAAAAAATTTCGTTAATAAGGTGCTCTACACTGGTTCTCAAACTTTTAAAAAAACATATACCAATAGCTCTCAAACTGTATTTGTAAATAATTCGATTATAATCCAAATTGTAAAGTTAGCACCACAGTAAATGTTTTTTGATAAATGCAGAAGCTCCAAAAACAATGGTAATACAGTTTTTTTTGGTTCAATTTTTTTTTCTGAATCTCAGTGGTTCTCGAACTTTTAATTAAATCAACCAATGGTTTCCAAACTTTTTTTTCGTAAATAATTGGAATAAATTTCATTCGTTTGTTTGGTTCAATTAGTTATTCCAATTAGCAAAATATCCACTTTATTGTAAACCAAAGACTTTTCATAAACGAGGTGCTCTACACTGGTTCTCAAAGTTTTGAAAAAAACATATACCAATAGTTCTCAAACTGTGTATTTCGATAAAATAATTAGATTCAAATTGTAAAGTTGAAACCAGAGTATATGTTTTTGGATAAATACAGAAGCTCGAAAAACAATGGTAATCCAGCTTTTTTTGGTTCAAAAATTTGGAAAGATCTTCTAAATCTCAGTGGTTCTCCAACTTTTATTTAAATCTTAACCTATGGTTTCCAAACTGTATTTTTGTAACTAATTGAAATAAAATCCAATGCCTTGGTTAAATTTTGTTTAAATTGTAGTACTCCAATTTTTGAGAAAATTGAAGACATGCCAATGCTTCTCAAACTTTTTACAGAATCTTACGCAGTTGTTCTCAAACTTTTAGCTTCCAAACACCAAAAATTGAGTCAAATATGTAATAGATGGATCTTAAATTTTTGTCAAATCAAAGACATCTAAATGGTTTTCCAACTTTTAACAGAATCTTACTCAATGGTTCCCAAACTTTCGACAAAATCTCGCACAGTTGTTCTCAAACTTTCAGCTTGTAGATTCAGAAATTACAAAAAGTGTGTTATTTTAGAATTTTGCTCTTTGTTCCAGCAAAAAATCAAATTGCAATTGGTAGATTCAAAATTTCTGGAAATTTGGAAATATACCAATGGTTCCCAAACTTTTAACAAAATACTGTCGCAGTTGTTCTCAAACTTTCAGCTTTTAAATTCAGAAAAATTGAGTGAAATAAACAAATGATTTTAAATTCTTGCAAAATCAAGTAAATCTGAAGTATAAAAAACTTTTAACAGAATCTCACTCAGTGGTTCCCAAACTTTTGACAGAATCTTGCGCAGTTGTTCGCAAACTTTTATTATTTTAGAATTTTGCTCTCTATTTCAGCAAAAAATCAACTTCCATTCACTTTATGCTTCCAAAACTTAACAAAACCCTCATTTACCTCTATTACAATTTTTCTGTGGTTCTCAAACTGTTCAGCACATACTTTTAGAACAAACAACCAACATTTTGTACAAAGTCACATACAAAATACTCAACAAGTAAAGTCCTCCATAAATATAAATCAATTTCACATATGGATACATACGGAAATAATTGTAAAAATTACACAATTTTTTAAAAAATTGGTTAATAGAGGTTTTCAAAGTTTAGTTTGAATAGAGCAACTAAAATTATTATTATGATGTTTAGTAGTTGGAAGAATAAATCGGCGCAACGAAAAATGACATTGTGGAATACTAAGTCACTTTGTATCATAACTATTTTGAATTTTTAAATTGTTTTTAATGAAATTTATAGTTTATAGTATAAACTATATAATTAGTTAAAATTTAGCACAAATATTTTTATATAAGTTTTTTAAATACATCCAGGAACTTTAGTATGCACTTTGTATATATTAATCCATGAATTTTGTAGTGTTTTATTTTTTTCTGATAATTTTTTTAATTAATATAAAATTTTTATATTTTTAAAAAATAGTTGAAACCTTTGACATCATGTATTTATAAAAAAATATGTAGTTCAGATACAACTTTATATTAAATAAATATTTTCTTCATAAATTGTTCTCAAATTCTTCTTGTTTATACAAAGTTGTTTGATGAAGTCTAAAATTTGCACTTTTAAATAAATTTTTTTGCACTTTTTAGTTAATTTTTGTTTAAATTGTCACTTGCATAATTTAATTCTAGTATTTTTGTAATTTTAAAAAATACTTTAGAATAATTTTGATTAAATTTTTGGTATTAAAAAAATAAGAACAAATTTATAGTACACTCTTTGAAATAAACTGGTTAATTTTAAATAGACACTTTTAGTACAGTTTTTTTGTTTTTTTTTTACAGTTTTTTGTTAAAAATATTAACAAAAGTCATTTGTTGAATTTTCAACAAGTATTTTTATAAATTTTAAAAATACTTTGAAAATAGTTTGATGAATTTTATGGTTGTAAAAAAATAAATTCAAAATTGTGCACTTTAAATTAAATTGTTTTACACTGGAATTACACTTTAAGTTAGAAATTTGGTCCTTTTTGTTAAAAATTTTACACTTTTTGGTTCAAAATATTAACAAAAGTCACTTGCTTAATTTTTTACAACTCTTTTTGTAAATTTTAAAAATACTTGTGGATAATTTTAACAATTATTTTGGTTTTAAATGAATAAAAACAAAAACACCTTATAAAATTTTTTGTACTTAGAGTTTTGCATCAAGTAAATTTGTAATTTAATTTTAAATATTTTAAATTAATTTATTTATACAAATTTAACAAATTACAATTTTATATATATATTTATAAATTTTAAAATTTGTTTGGGTATTTAAATTAATACTTTTTTTTAATAAAACTTGGACAAATTGAATTTATTTTGCACGCAAAAGGTCTTTTATTTGCACTATTGAATTTAGAACCAAAAATATAATATTTTACTAATATTAACATAAATTAATGAATTTTTAAATATTATTTTTGTCGTATAAAATTACTGAAAATGGACACAGCATTCCAGCAAATTAATTTCTTGCAATTTTGACCACAAATACTATATAATTAGTTATCAATTTGTTTTGGAGAAAAATTTGTATTAAATATTTTTTTAGAAAATAAATTCACTTCACTTTTAATAAATTTAACTTACTTTTTATTGAAAACAAATAGTTTAAATTATTTTGCAAACAAATTTTTATAAAATAATAGATAATTTTGTCCACAAATATTTTTACTGAAGTTTTTACCACAAAATTCATTAAAATTTTTAGTCTTTGCAATTATTTTTTGCAAATAGTAATATTCACAGTTTTAGTAAATTTTAATGAATTTAAATAAAAATAATTACATGAAGAATTGATTTAAATTTGTAATTAATTTTATAATAATCCAAGTCTGTTCCAAATATACTACTTTTGTTAGTAACTAAATAATTCACTTTTAGTCCCACATAATTTATTATAATTATTTTATTTATTAAATTTCCTCACTTTTGTACATTTTCCACAAGTACATATTTTTTGCACAATATTAACTTTTTATAAAATTTATATATGTTTTTATTCAACTTTTAGAGACAAATTGCTGATGTATGAGTCATTTTTCCATCTAGTATTTAGTATTTTTAGCACAGAATTTTATATATCATATTTTATTATTATTTCTAAGATATTTTTAAGTGTAAAATTCTATTTTTTATTATAAAATCTTTTCGTTGTTGTCCGATTCGTTCCAACGAGATTACTGAATGCCGATTTCCTCATTTCAAGAAAGTTGATATGGTGGGGCAACTTGTGATCTCGATAAAGATTGTAAAAAGAAAAAAAATAGAATAAAAACTGAAGAACAAGATATAAGAGAGAATGTAGAAGAAATGGCTGTGCTGATCTGCGCAAAAATTGTAAAGATTTTGGAAAAAAATGGGCAATCTGTGGAGTTTTCCATTTATTGCTAAAGAATGATATATCGAATTCAAAGTCGTTTTATTCAAAACTTTTATATCGGAGTGTATAAAAGTGTTCCCTAGGAAATGTTGTAAATTGTATCTAGTTTCACCCTATCTAACTAAAAAGGGGTGGTTCCATATGAAATTTTTGAGTTATTTGACAAAAGCAATTTGTGTACCAAAAATGCATATCAGTGCATAGATAATCTTATCACTTATAGTAACTTTGGTGAAACTATGTGGTATATTTCGATGAGATTCTGTATATCTTCTAAACTAGCCTTTGAATTTTAAAACTGTCTATGGCAGATATATAGCCAAAGGTATCATCTATATATTGTTCTTACAACACATTTTAGTAAAACCAAAATTAGTGACCAAAAAGCGCACTTAAATGCAACACTCTAGGTAGGTATTGAACAAAATTTGGCAGTTTTGTTCAAGTCTTATAAATTATGCAAGTATTTTGGTGGATTTTTATCTCTCTAAGCATTGTATATAGATTTTTCTCATATATATATATATATATATATATATATATATATATATATATATATATGTATGAAAAATCTAAAAATTTACAATTTTTTGCAAAATTGTATTTAAATATGAAATAAATTTACATACAATGAATTTATTCATATTGTATGCAAAGCAAATATATAAAATATTAAATATAAAAACAGAAATAATGCAAATACATAAAATAAAAATTTATTTAATTTATGCAAGTTTTTGCATTAAATAAAATTACACTCAGAGAAAAAAATAACCGACTAGGTGTTTTTTTTGGTTACAATTTATTTTTATTAATCAACCCTTTAATGTCTTATTTACAAAATTGATATTAGCAAAAAAATACAAAAATACAAAAAATGCAATAAATTGAATATATATATAAAATGAAAAAAAAAGAAAAAAAAGGTTAAATAAAAATAAAATAAAAACAGTAATACAAAAATAATAATATAACCGACTAGGCGTGAGTGGATTATTAATAATGTTTTCATATGTTATATTAGGATACAAAATTGTAAGTGTTTTTTTATTATTATTGTTATTATTATTGTTTTTCTATGAAGTTTCTTACATATTATTTATTTAGTTTTAATTTTTATAGTTAAATTGATTGCCACTGAATGAAGGCTAAGATGCTAGCCGAAACGTATGGATTTTAAATAAATAAATTTCTAAAAAGTCTTATACTATTTTTATTGGTGTAACGCCCGAATTTTTAACTCCAATTAAATATATTATAACAACATCAAATTCAAGACTTGAAATATATATATATATATATATATATACATATATATATAATTTAAGGCTAATGATCTTCGTGTTTTCGTATATATAAACCTGAATAAAACGATTTTATCATCTTGATCGTCTTGTTCTTCACAAACAACTGTTATTTTCTCATTCATAAATCGTGAAGGAATTTCGACAAAGAAATAACTTCGATACAAAAAATAAATTCACATTCAAATCACAAACAAAGACAAACCTACTGGTGTATGGCATGGTGCCTTAAGGCAAATTGCTGGAACTTCCCGTACCGTAACGAAATATTCGAGAAATTTTAAACGTATTTCATTATTTTTGCTATCTTGCTATATCTGAACATTAACAATTGTCATTTCATTTCGAATTCAATTTCAAAAAAAAAAATAGTTGCCTAAATTTACACAAAATTGAAAAAGTGCTCCCGTATAGTCACAGTCTAAACGCATTTGCAAATAATTCTGTGCGACATTTTCACTTACACTGTGCTCGGCTTGGCGGCATTTTCACATTTTTCAATAGTTTTTTTCACAAAATTGGAAAAGTGCTCCAGTACATAAACAGTATAAACGCACTTGGGTGAACATTTGTACCAGAGTGGCGCTTAGACTGTGCTTAGCCTGGGTAATTTTTCGAATTTTTAATCCAAAATTACAAAAATATTTTATGGAAAATGAAAAATGATGCAATAATTTTTTATCCTTTATTTTGGGATGTTAATATAAATTCAATTAAGAGCGGACCCAGAGTAGGGCCTTGAGGAACTCCAAGCTTCAAATTTAGTCTATTTTATAGTACTAAAAATTGGATAATTCTTAATGGGAAGAAGACAATTTTCATTACATTTAGAATTAAGTAGAGTTAAAATGTATGTTTTGGAAAGTTTGGGCAATAAATAATAATACATAACAATTCTAATTATAAGAGTGCGCGTAAGGTTCACACTCGATTGAAGTAAAACTTAGTTACTACTGTACAGGATGGCATTTAAGTAAAAATAAATACATCATATAAGAATTTTGAATAATGTTTATTAGTGATATGGTAACACTCGTGATACACACATTTATTAGTGTCGACCATTATACATATTTATATAATGATAAATTATAAATTATAGATTTATAATAGCATTAAAAATATGTATAATATTTAAAAACAATCATGTAATTAAAGTCATACTTCAAATATGGCATGATCGGTTTGTCATTGTAATTAGCATTTAGAATTTAGGTAATTGATTTATGATTTATTTCAAAGATGAGCATCCTTTATATGTGGTAACTAGTGGTGTATGGTATATATATATATATATATATATATATATATAAAATTGCTGATTAATAAATTCTATAATATTCGTCACACACAATAAATTGGAGCAAAACATAAAAAATGCCCCGCAAAACGCTTCATTCTTTACATTAGTAATTTCGTTCAATAAAGTTCAAAGTTTGATGATTTTTTCTGCAAAATTTTGTTTTAAAGGTTAAAATTAAATTTATATAGGTTTATAGTAAAGTTTTATAAGCTTGCTAGTAATATATATTAATTTATATGTGCTTAAGAAAATATATATAATATAAAGCAAAATATAAAAAAATGCGCCGCAAAATGCTTCATTCTTTACATTAGTAATTTAGTTCAATAAACTTGAAAGTTTGATGATTTTTCTGCAAAATTTTGTTTTAAAAGTTAAAATTAAGTTTATATAAGTTTATAGTAAATTTTATTAGCTTTCTAGTGATATATAACAATTTATATGTACTTGAGAAAATATATATATATATATATATATATATAAATAGAGCAAAATATGAAAAAGCGACGCAAAATGCATCATTCCTTACGTTGCATTTGTTCGGATTTACACCCTAGTCGCGCCTAAAGAAGTTTTACTTCAGAAAATATTTATAAAATATTTATTAATGAAAAACAATACTAGACACAATGATACATTAATAATATTATAGTATCAATTTATGTATTAATAAAAATGAACAAAATATTGGGCTAAGGATATAACCTTGAGGAACCCCAAAATAGGATTCCAATAAAGTCTAGAGTGCACATAGAACAATTTATATAAAATTACTCCTAATTATAAATTTATTGCCTAAAAATCTAGAACATATAATTAATTACTAATAAATTAATTGATCTAATTAACTTCCCGTAGGGCAAGTTATAGTAATCGCAAAAAAATCAAAAATGAAAATTTTAATATATCTTTACGTTTCAGAGGTTTCTGAACATTTTGGCATACCTTAGAAAAAATGGATGTATGTGTGTGTGTGTGTGTGTGTGTGTATGTGTGTGTGTATGTATGTATGTATGTATGTATGTGTGTGTATGTATGTGCGGATACAAATTTTCGTCGACGATTTCGGGAACACGGATCAACCGATTTGAATAATTCAAAAAACATTCGATCCGTATTGATAAGGAGACGTGCTGATTAGTTTTTGGCAAAGGCAGGTCTAGCCGTTCCAAAGATACGGGGCAAAAAGTGCCGAAAACGGTAACTCAGTTTTTAAGAGAACGAAGCGTCCGATTTGAATAATTCAAAAAACATTTTACTTGTATTGACAAGATGAAGAATCGATAAAATTTTCATGAAGGTAGGTCTAGCGGTTTCGGAGATATGGAGGAAAAAGTAAAAAAATGAGCTATTTGGCGGTCAAAAATGATCATTAGACATAAGCACATCAAATTATCAGATATTTTATAGAGATTTTAACAATAAGTATAATTTTGGTTTACATTCCTATGGGTTCCGTACCAATGTTTACGCGTTAGACTTCGACGCGGCGCTTACGCGGTTTGATATTTCGTCTTTATGCAGTTAAAGCAGTACGATTGCTTTGAAAAGAAAGTTCAGATCTTCCACAATATGTCAAAATAAAGAAAAAAAATTTTTTTTCAAAAAAAAAAATTAAATTTTTTTTTTTTTTTTAAAAATTTTTTTTTCAAAAAAAAGTAATTTTTTGTCCAATTTATAGTTTCTCAAAAATCTTATTTTTTCGAAGTAAAATTTTTTCAAAAATGTTAAAAAAATAATAATTTTTGGTACGGGAAGTTCCAGCAATTTGCCTTAAGGCACGATGCCTTAATTGCCTTAAGACAGAATTCCACTTACAGCTAGTTATTTTACTATTCTATAAACTGGACATTTTTCTAGTTTTATTAGAATTCTAATAAATTATTATCAATCGGCATTCACCTAATTAATAATTGACTACCAACTACTATCTTTTATAAACTAGTTCACAGTCAAGATCAATCAAGACGGCCTTGACCATCAAAGAAAGTTTATTCCTATATCCGACACAAATTATATATGTACATACATAATTTTTTTATATATATTTTTTTTGGAATTGTCAGATATAGATATCTAGGTATTTCTTGTTATAGACTTGGCTCTGGTGGTAACAGATAATTACAGAAAATAAAAAATGAAAATTTTTGCATCTCTCGACGTTTTGAAGGTTTCTGAACATTTTACTGGCATACCTCAGAAACTAAATGGATGTGTGTGTGCATTTTATATGTCCGCATTTTTTCGTCCACGTTTTCGGGCGCACGGATCAATCGATTTGAATGGTTTAAAACACATTCGATCCCTATTGATAGGAAGATGTGCTGATTAGTTTTCGGCAAAGGCAGGTCCAGCCTTTACGGAGATACGGAGCAAAGAGTGCAGAAAATACAAATCGAGTTTTCGAGAGAACGGAGTATCGGATTTGAATGATCCAAAAAACCATTCAATTCGTAATGATTGGGAAAAGAGGTGACTAGTTTTTGGCAAAGATAGGTCCCGCCATTTCGAAGATACAGAGCAAAATGTGCAAAAAATGACAGTTTTTGAGTGAACTAAGCATCCGATTTGAATGATCTAAAAAACATTCTGCTTGTTTCAACAAATCAATTGCTTTTGAGGATAAAAAATTATTACAACTTTTTTTATTTTCCTTAAAATATTTTTGTAATTTTGGATTAAAAATTCAAAAAAATAACCCAGGTTAAGCACAGTCTAAGCGCCACTCCGGTACAAATGTTTACCCGAGTGCGTTTAGACTGTTTATGTATTGGAGCACATTTCCAATTTTGTGAAAAACTATTGAAAAATGTAAAAATGCCGCCAAGCTAAGCACAGTGTAAGTGAAAATGTCGCACAGAATTATTTGCAAATTCGTTTAGACTGTGACTATACGGTAGCACTTTTTCACTTTTTGTGTAAATTAGACAACTATTTTTTTGAAATTGAATTCGAAATGAAATGACGATTGTACATACAGAAAAAATAGATGTGTGTGTGTCAGATTTATATATTTTAACCGTTATATTCCATGGATGCTAGAGCATCCACGTCAAATATGAGCATTTTTTTACCAAATGATTTTTTGTGAGTAAACTTTCGACGAAATCCTTGTCTATGATGAAAGTACATGATGTGCGTTCTCTAAATATAATTCCAGCAATTAAATTTCCAGTTGGAAATTCCGCTAAACCATAAAAAAAAGAAATGGAAACACGCATGGAATATTTTCAAGCAACATTATTGCAAAAGTATGAATGAATTCTTTCGAAGCAATAAAAAAAATAAAATTTATACATATATATATATATATATATATATATAAATATAAATTAATTAAAAAAATGTATATATATATATATTAAAAAAATGTACAATGTACTACAAAAGTTAAATAAAAACTTTTCTTTAATCCACATCGGTGTAATATGAGAAAGTTATTATAGTGTGCAGTACACTTTTTTTGTTTTTAGGCCATAACTTTTTTTAGGGTTAACATAGACTTTTTTGGTATTAGAAACCTAAAATCTAGATACTTTTTTTAATAAAATGGTATCAATACTCTTTCAATAAACACCATAACACAATTTTTATAAATGTTTATACTATATAATATACATTTATTTATTAAATTTTGGAGTTAATTTTTCTTTAGTGTCCAGACTACAAATTTATTTATCTATTTATTTTTTATTTATTCATTTATTTATAAATTCTGAACACAAAAATATTCATACTGTTTTCTTCTACTCTACTTAATTTTTATTTCAATTATCAGAGCATTTACTCATAAAAAAACACACAAATTTTTTATTTCGATCGATATTATCGAATTAGTCAATCAGTCAATTTTATGCGTCTCACGCATTTAAAACTTTCTTAATTTTTTACGCACTGAATAATAAGTGAATTAACAAAAATAAAAATGAGAATAGTTTGAGAATACTTTCTTTTGAAATATGTAACAGAAAAAAATTGGTTAAAATAAATTGAAATGTTGGTAAAACACTTCCTAACACACTTGGTCACTTACAAAATTTTATTTATATGGATCTAGCTATTTAAAAAACGTACTTTTTTTTAGTTTTTTGAACGCAACTTTTTTTAAGACTTTGATAGAACATTTGGGTATGAGACTTATAAAATCTAGATAAAATTTCCTATACAATGGTATATAAATTGTTCATATTATACCACTAACTGATATTCTATATATACCTAAACTTTGTATTTGCAAAAAAATTAGAGTGGGTCAATTACCCACCGCACTTTTTCAGTTTTTTGATTGTAACTTTTTTCACAGTTAAGAACTTTTGGCTCTTAGATTTCTAAAATCTAGACAAAATTTGCTAAAAACTGACATCTTTAAAATTTTTGTAAACATTTCAAAAAAAAAAAATAAGTACCATAATTTTAAGTCTATTTTTTCTTAGCAATTTACCCATGTAATTTACTTCTGACTAAGGTGTAATAACAAAGGTTAATGATCCATTAACTATTCTAAAACACACAAATTAACCTTATTTTATTACCATGTCAACATTTAGTTATGATTTACAACCTTTCTCTCTAAAAGTCGCAGCAAATAAAAAAAAATCAACTCGTCGTCGTAAATATTTGTGTTAATTGAGACATTAAGGAAACGGAAACATTTACTGTTAAAAATAATAAAAAATAGTCAAAGGTAATAATATAATAAAAAAATAGACTAGTTGGTAATAAATTATTTATAAATATCTCTAGTACTTGGTAAAAAAAAATTGGTAAAGAATTTTAGTTTGTATGTATTAAGAATAGTTCGGTTTTACGATTTGTTTTCTCCCACTTAGCAAAATTTTTTTTTCAAAGTTTTTTTGTATAATTAATGTAATAAAACCAATCCATTAATTCGTTACAAATTAATTCAAAAATCGACCTAAATAATTAAAATCGTTCCACAAAATCATTTCGATGCGTGAGTGAAATTATGTTACATCGAATTCAATGAACAATCGATTTAAATATCGTCACGATAATCGATACCGTTATTTGAAATCGATATATCGATTAAATGTATATTACATTTAATAAAACAATACGACAATGTATTTTAGTGCAATAAAATGAAGTTGTAAAAACATTTTAATGCAGAACAAACTTACTTGTGGATTTTTTTTTGCAAATATTATGTTTGAGAGCTTGTAGCAAGTGTAGTAAAATTTTTGTTGAAATTTTAAATATACTATTTTATAGGTATTATAAAAGCTCAAAACTTGGATATGTCATACCTTGGACACTTGTTTAAATATTAAAAATGTTACATGTATTAAATTTGTCAAATTCATAAATTTATATACGATTTTCTTACGCGAATCCTGCAATTATTCTATTGATTAGAACAAAATTGATTTGGGATTTAGAAAATTCATTAAAAGCCAAATATTTATTATAAAAGCCCAAAATTTGGATATGTTATACCTAGAGCAGTATTTTAAATTCTGAAAATATAAAATATGTAAACTTTGTCATATTCATAAATTCATAGACAATTTTCTTAAGCAACTCTTGAAAACGTTCTTTTGACTCGATTAAAATTTTAACATTCAGTTCTTTCTGAAAAATTGATACCAGATTTTAAAAATTCATTTCTCGTAAAATATTTATTATAAAAGCTCAAAATTTGGATATGTTTTACCTAGGACACTATTTTAAATATTAAAAATATTACACTTATTAAATTTGTCAAATTCATAAATTTATAGACGATTTTCTTACGCGAATCCTGCAATTATTCTATTGATTGGAACAAAATTGATTTGGGATTTAGAAAATTCATTAAAAGCCAAATATTCATTATAAAGGCCCAAAATTTGTATATGTTATACCTAGAGCAGTATTTTATATTCTGAAAATATAAAATATGTAAACTTTGTCATATTCATAATTTTATAGACAATTTTCTTAAGCAACTCCTGAAAACGTTCTATTGACTCGAGTAAAATTTTAACATTCAGTTCTTTCTGAAAAATTGATACCAGATTTTAAAAATTCATTTCTCGCAAAATATTTATTGCAAAAGCCCATAATTTGGATATGTCATACCTTGGACACTTGTTTAAATATTAAAAATGTTACATATATTAAATTTGTCAAATTCATAAATTTATAGACGATTTTCTTACGCGAATCCTGCAATTATTTGGGAACAAAATTGATTTGGGATTTAGAAAATTCATTAAAAGCCAAATATTTATTATAAAAGCCCAATATTTGGATATGTTATACCTAGGACACTATTTTAAATACTAAAAATATTAAACATATTAAATTTGTCGAAGTCATAAATTTTTAGACGATTTTCTTAAGCAACTCTTGAAAACGTTCTTTTGACTCGATTAAAATTTTAACATTCAGTTCTTTCTGAAAAATTGATACCAGATTTTAAAAATTCATTTCTCGTAAAATATTTATTATAAAAGCTCAAAATTTGGATATGTTTTACCTAGTACACTATTTTAAATATTAAAAATATTACACTTATTAAATTTGTCAAATTCATAAATTTATAAACGATTTTCTTACGCGAATCCTGCAATTATTCTATTGATTGGAACAAAATTGATTTGGGATTTAGAAAATTCATTAAAAGCCAAATATTTATTATAAAAGCCCAAAATTTGGATATGTTATACCTAGGACACTACTTTGAATATTAAAAATATTAAACATTTAAAATTTGTCATTCATAAATTTATGAGCAATTTTCTTAAGCAACCCCTGAAAACGTTCTTTTGACTCGAGTAACATTTTAACATTCAGTTCTTTCTCAAAATTGATACCAGGTTTTAAAAATTCATTTCTCGTAAAATATTTATTATAAAAGCTCAAAATTTGGATATGTTTTACCTAGGACACTATTTCAAATATTAAAAATATTACACTTATTAAATTTGTCAAATTCATAAATTTATAGACGATTTTCTTAAGCGAATCCTGCAATTATTCTATTGATTGGAACAAAATTGATTTGGGATTTAGAAAATTCATTAAAAGCCAAATATTTATTATAAAAGCCCAAAATTTGGATATGTTATACCTAGGGCACTACTTTGAATATTAAAAATATTAAACATTTAAAATTTGTCATTCATAAGTTTATGAGCAATTTTTTTAAGCAACCCCTGAAAACGTTCTATTGACTCGAGTAACATTTTAACATTCAGTTCTTTCTCAAAATTGATACCAGATTTTAAAAATTTATTTCCCGGAAAATATTTATTATAAAAGCTCAAAATTTGGATATGTTTTACCTAAAACACTCGTTTAAATATTAAAAATGTAAAATATGCAGAATTTGTCAAATTCATAAATTTATAGACGATTTTCTTACGCGAATCCTGCAATTATTCTACTGACTTGAACAAAATTGATTTGGGATTTAGAAAATTCATTAAAAGCCAAATATTTATTATAAAAGCCCAAAATTTGGATATGTTATACCTAGAGCAGTATTTTAAATTCTGAAAATATAAAATTTGTAAACTTTGTCATATTCATAAATTTATAAATAATTTTCCTAAGCAACTGAAAAAATGTAGATAGATAGATTTCAGTTCACACTCGACTTTTTTTCACACGTACTACGTTTTATAATTTGTAGAATATTTTTCGGAATGCGCCAGACAATTTTTCAAAAATCTGGGCCACCAAAAATAAATTTCACTCGTCCAAACATCCACGAATCCAATAAGAATTTAATTTAAATCCAATTAGAATCCAAGGCACGTCCGATCCTTATTTGTAGTCAAATCATTCGGTATATGAACGGAGTTGCTGGTCGAAAAATTGACATTGTTAAAAGATCCTTTGAAGTGAATTGACGATCAATAATTGATAAAATTATTGACAAATTTATTAATTGAAGTGTTGGTTAAATTTGTTGGTTGCTATTATGGCTGGTGCTAAATTTTTGGTGGTCTTTTTGGTGGTTTTTAGTGTTTTGGTGCAGAATGGATGGAGTGCTGCTGTTCCTGAAGGAAAAACTGATGTTTCAGGTGAGATAAGGGATGGAAATGAAAATTTAGTACTAGGGGTTGTAGTTTGAGGTTTAAACTTTTTTTGCGTATATAATTTATTATAGGTTTTTGTTACGGATTTGAAATTATGAATAGTTTTGTAAAGGCGTGCACTTTTTTGTTTGTATAGTTTGTTGAAGTACTCGTCTTACGAAAATTGTACATAAATTTAACATCTTGATAAATTTAATATGTTTAATATTTTTAATATTTAAACAAGTGTTTTAGGTACAACATATCCAAATTTTGAGCTTTTGCAATAAATATTTTGCGAGAAATGAATTTTTAAAATCTGGCATCAATTTTGAGAAAGAACTGAATGTTAAAAATTTTACTCGAGTCCATAGAACGTTGCTTAAGAAAATTGCTCATAAATTTATGAATTTGACAAATTTTAAATGCTTAATATTTTTAATATATAAAATAGAGTCCTAGTTATAACATATCCAAATTTTGGGCTTTTATAATAAATATTTGGCTTGTAATGAATTTCCTGAACCCCAAATCAATTTTGTTCAAGTCAACAGAATAATTGCAGGATTCGCGTAAGAAAATCGTCTATAAATTTATAAATTTGACAAATTTTAAATGTTTCATATTTTTAGTATTTAAAATAGTGTCCTAGGTATAACATATCCAAATTTTGAGCTTTTATAATAAATATTTGGCTTGTAATTAATTTTCTAAATTCCAAATCAATTTTGTTCAAGTCAATAGAATAATTGCAGGATTCGCGTAAGAAAATCGTCTATAAATTTATGAATTTGGCAAATTTTAAATGTTTAATATTTTTAATATTTAAACAAGTGCCCTAGGTATGACATATCCAAATTTTGGGCTTTTATAATAAATATTTGGCTCATTATGAATTTTCTAAATCCCTAATCAATTTTGTTCAAGTCAATAGAATAATTGCAGGATTCGCGTAAGAAAATCTTCTATAAATTTATAAATTTGACAAATTTAATATGTGTAATATTTTTAATATTCAAAATAGTGTCCTAGGTATAACCTATCCAAATTTTGGGCTTTTGCAATGAATATTTTGCGAGAAATAAATTTTCAAAATTTGGTATCAATTTTAAGAGAAAAATGAATGTTAAAATTTTACTCGAGTCAATAGAACGTTTTCAGAGGTTGCCTAGGAAAATTGCTCATAAATGTATAAATTTGACAAATTTTAAATATTTAATATTTTTAATATTTAAACAAGTGTTTTAGGTATAACATATCCAAATTTTGGACTTTTATAATAAATATTTGGCTTGTAATAAATTTTCTAAATCCCAAATCAATTGTGTTCAAGTCAATAAAATATGCAGGATTTGTGTAAAACTTGTGTAAAATTTTAAATGTTTTATATTTTTAATATTTGAAGAAGTATCTTAGGTAATAAATATTTAAATTTGGGCCATGTACAACAAATATTTGAGAAGAAAGAATTTTTTAAAATCCGGTATCAATTTTGCTCGAGTCAATCGTCAGGGCATTGCTTAAGAATATTATTTAAACCCTAATGAAATTGACGAATTTAATATGCTTAATATTTTTAATATTTAAAGAATCATATTAGGTATCACTTGCTTGAATTTGGGATTTTCACAATAAATATTTCAAAAGAAATTAATGTTTGAATTCCGGTATTAATTTTGCTGAACGATTGCCGAAGTCGCTTAAGAAAAGTATTAATTTACTAAATTAAAATATTAAGATTTTTTACTAAATACCAAAAAAATCTAGAAAGAACTATCTATTAAATGACACCAATCACGTTTATCTAAGATTTTTTTGTAAAAATCCTAAAAATATTTCAAATCTGACAAAAAATCCACTGTGTTGCTCATAGCTTTGGTAAAGAGTGCTGCGTTTAATTTTATTTGTGCAATTTTTTGCAAAACAAAACCAGAAAAAACTATCTTAGCCTAAAGAATCTAGATGAAATTACCTACCAATTGATATAAAGAACTTTAAAAACAACATATGCCCTATTATTGACTTTATCGTCTCCAAAATCACAAAATCAAAATCCAATTTATCAACCAATCAAATTCTCAGATCAACTTCATATTTTTTGAGTTTAATAATTAATTTTTTTTGTTTTTTTTTCTAGAAAGTAGAACTTTTGGCCACCACTTCCTAAAACGTGTAAGTTTTGCCATAATTCCAGCAGCTTTCGTGGTCGGTGTCACGACCACACTTTTGGCAACGCTGACAGTCATGTCGATGAAAGGTTTGGGAATCGGTGTGCTGTTACTGATTTTAGGATTATCACAGGTAAAAAATAAGAATTCGAAGTCGTTTTATTCAAAACTTTTATATCGGAGGGTATAAAAGTGTTTTATAGGAAATGTTGTAAATTTTATCTAGTTTCACCCTGTCTAACTGAAAAGAGATGGTTTCATATAGAATTTTTGAGTCATTTGACAAAAACCCAAAAAAAATGATCCGAATTTTCTATATTTATTGCTAAAGAATGTAATATCGAATTCAAAGTCGTTTTATTCCAAACTTTTATATCGGAGTGTATAAAAGTGTTCTCTACGAAATGTTGTAAATTTTATCTAGTTTCATATTTTATTATCTGGTTTATTATTTTTTTTTAGGTAATTGCTAAAACTCTACCATTCGCCCACCCAGCTCCTGCACCAGCAGCAGTTCCTCTGGTTTACCATTCTAGGAGTGAACCTTTGTGGTTAAAAGACGAACCAGTTCATTTGGAACCAGTTCCATATTTGGACCATTAGTTGAAGATTAAATTAATTTATTTATTTGCAAATTTAAGTATTTATTTTTGATAAATAATAATAAAATTTGGATTGATCATCCTTCGGTTTGTTTTTGTCTAGAAAAGGTGACGATACAAATTTGCAGATTATTTAGAAAATCATTGTTTTTCACATGGGCAGTTATACGTTGTCTGTTCACGACTTGGAAAACCA
The DNA here is from genome assembly GCF_003426905.1 of Ctenocephalides felis. Taxonomy (NCBI): domain Eukaryota; kingdom Metazoa; phylum Arthropoda; class Insecta; order Siphonaptera; family Pulicidae; genus Ctenocephalides; species Ctenocephalides felis. The sequence continues at coordinate 22,225,670 of NW_020539727.1, forward strand.
TCCGCTTTGTTTGTGTTAACGTCAGACCAAAAAACAAAAAATGTAGTTTACCAAAGAGCACTTCAATGAAACGGATAATTTGCGGATTCACTTTCATTTACTTAGAGAAGTTCAACTAAAAAACACTTCATTTTTGTAATCGAAATGAATTCATTACCGTTGTGTAATAAAATCAAATTTTTCCTTTTCAAATATAAAACAAACAAAAAATTTCTTCATCTTTCTCACGAAACCATCTGGGTGGCGAAACGGAGTTCGTCGGGTTTGCTAGTCTTTTATAACTTTCAAACCGTTTGTCTAAAGTAGATGCAATCTATTTTAAACAAATCTATTTAAAATTAAATTATCTATGATATTGTCTAATATTATAATGCCCTACAACAACTCGGTATACTTTAAAATTGCAATTGAATACAGACTTAATTCAAATATACATAGTGGAACAATGTTTCTAGTGCAAGTACGTGAATTGGCATGCATTGATTTACTATATATTTTATAACTTTTGAACTGTTCGTTTAATATTAATTTAATATATGGCAAATTTGTTTAAAATTGAATAATCTATAATATTGTCTAATATTCCCTTCAGCAACTTGGTATACTTAAAAATTACATTTGAACATGTAATATCAACTCCTAGTCATATTTACATTGCGCAACTTTTTGGTGCAAGTGTTTATTGTAGCTCTTGTAACTTTTGAACGATTTGTTTTATATAAATACAGTATTTTGCAAATTTGTTTCAAATTAAACAATCTATAATATTGTCCAATATTATAAATTCCTAGAGCAATTTGATATACTCTAAAATTACAATTGAATACAGACTTTGTGGAACAATGTTTCTAGTGCAAGTACGTGAATTGTCATGCTTTTATTTGCTTATAATTTGTAACTTTTGAACTGTTTGCTAAATATTAATGTAATATATGGCAAATTTGTTTAAAATTGAATAATCTTTAACATTGTCTAATATATTGTAGTTCTAGAGCAACTCTGTATACTTTAAACTTGCCTTCAAGCTTAGATTTTGTTTTTAAATTTTTTTGTATTCTTGTACGAGTTCGAGTTTCACAGTAATTTTTTTTGGTTTTTAAATCATAACTTTTTGATGGATAAAAATAGAATATTTTGGTCTTAGAGGAATAAAATCTAGACAAAATTATTTAAAACTTTTATTAATGACAATTTTTCCATATATAGTACTGAAAGTGAATTACAAGTTCAAAAATAATGATTAATATAAAATTAATAAAATTATAAAATAGACTTTTTTATTTCAGTATATTGTACTATTCGATTTGAATAAATGTATTCAGAATCATTGATCATAAAAATAAAATAATGCATATTTTATTCATCATAAAACACTTTTTTATATGACAATTTTTTCTCATAAAAGAAAACAGAATCTAATTCCCATAGCGTGTCTTGAATTTTTCAGACTCAAGAGTTTTCTTTACAAAAGCCTTTATTATTTATTCCCATATTGTCAACTACAGTTGAATTTGACCTGATATAGTTCTATTATTATTTTATTATTATATTATTTAGTAGAAAATATAATTATAGACACGAACAAGTGAAACTTAGATCTTCTTGAACTCGAACACGATATAAAATACTACAGTTAAAATTATCAGACCGGAGAGACGTGAAATTATGTGAAATTCTTAAATAAATATAGAAGATTTATGATTAAATGTTAAATATTTATTGAAATTAGTGTACGGAACAAATATTTCGCGATTTTGGGTAATAAAATTTGAGCCCGGTGTACTAGTTATAAGGCGGCAAAGTTTGGATAAACATTTTACAAATTGTGGGTGCAATATTTACCATATCTTGTGTAAACGATTGATTGTATATACCTAACATATTCCGCAAATTTGTTTAGAATTAAATTATCAATAATATTTTCTAATACTACAATACTCTAAAGCAACTCAGTATACTCTAAAATAGCAGCACAAAATACATTATAAAATTAATACTCGGATAAATTAATTCAAGCGCATCACTAGCTTAAATCATTCGTAAATCTCAAATCATTTGATTAATATAAATAATGTCTGAGACAAATTTGTTCACAATTGAACACTCTATAAATTTCTCTAATAACAAAATGTCCTACAACAACTCGATATACTTAAAAAAAAGCCCCCAAAAATATTATTTTAACCAAATTGTTTCTGGCAACATAAATTTACGAATTGCCTCATTATGAGTATATAAATCCGTAAAGTTCTTGAACTAAATTTGTAAATTTCCTTGCAAATTTTTAAGTAATTTATAAAACAGTTTCTGTGTCGATTCTCACGCTGTTTTATTAGCAATTTCACGACAAAAACAACAATAACAATAACAACAAAAGTCCTCTTGTATGCACTTTTTTTTAAAGCCATTAACATTAATGCATTCAGAATGCAGAGGAAACATAAATAATATAATGAAAGAGCTAGTAGAAGATTTACTTAACATATTTTATACATAGAAAAAAAAAATCACTTATGTAAACTAAATTTTTGCAGTTTTTCTATTATAACTTTTTACTGGATCAATTTCGATTGTTTTGGTCTAAAGGTGAAAAAACGTATATAAAATTTGCTAAAACTTTTATTTAAGACTATTTTTGCATATATAGCCAGAAAAACAAGTTATAAGGTCCAGAATTCGGAATTTCTAGTCTTTCTGATGAGTATTTTGCAGTGGCCTATATCTCATTAATAAATTGCACGACTTAAATTTATTGCAGGTTTTTAATCTCAATTTTAAAGCACACCGAATTGCTTTAGGATGCTATATTATTAGACAAAATTAAAAACAATTTTTTTCTGAATACTTTCTTCTAATATTCAATTTAAATTAGATGAATAATTTAAAAGTTACAAGAGATATAATGCATAAATGCAAAAACTAGTAAGTTCACTAACATGCATTGGCGACTTGAAATAATTTGATTTCAATCACAATTTTAAAGGATACCGAATTGCTTTAGGGTGATATATTATTAGACAAAAATAACAATTTAATTCTAAGTATTTTCTTCTAATATTCAATTTAAATTAGATAAATATTTTAAAAGTTACAAAAAATGCATAATTGTAATAAAGCCCTGAACAATTTTTGTTCTTTATGCTAAAACTTCTTAATTTTTTAACAATTTTTTTACAAATTGGCTTAAGTTTATATGTTAGCAAATTTGCATAATATACAATATATTATGTATTAAAAATTATTATAATATTATATATCAAGTTTTTTTTAATATAAATCGACATTAGGTCAAATAAACTTAATAAACTAATTTCTGTACCCGTTATGAGAAAGTTGTTCCTGTTCAAGAAAGAAGATTAATTCCTCTTGCAAATCTTTACATAGACTTAGAAATTTATATATATATATATATATATATATAAATCTGTATAAATATATCTAAAACCCACGTAAATTATTATAGACTTATACAGAATCTAAACTTGTTTTTCTGATTTAAAATTGTGACAAAGTTACAAAACTTTCCGTGAAAAACTTGTTTTTTAGCAAATTTAAATTTTTTTTTGGTTGTGGTATATTGGTCAAATAATGAATATATTATTAATTGAACTTGATAAAAATTAGTGGACAAATATTGTAAGAAGCTTCTATAAAAGAGACAATAATTTACGAATTAATTTTAAATTTATAAATAAATTTTTATTCTTCAAATATACTTTTACGATATAATTGTTTGTATTAAAATATTTTTTTATGAATATTTTATTCATTAATGTGTCCTTAATTGAGTTCCATTTTTTTAAAATTAAACTTTCAAATAAATTTTAAAATTTTTTACATTTTTATATCTAAAATTTTTTTCCGGAAAATGTTTAATTTATTGCAAAAGTTCTTACGTTTGCATTAAAATTTTATTCTAAAGATTTGTAAAAAAATATTTTTTTCCATAGATTTTGTGTAAAAGTAATTTCCCATATCATTTTCTATGTACAATTTAATTATTTACTAATTTAGTGAAAGCTAAAAATAATTATTAATAATTGCAAAATTAGTACAAATTTCATAGTTCATTAATTTAATTTTCATTTCGATTTAATTAGTAATTATTTGCTTGAAGAACTTCAACTTTCTTTCTAAAAACTTTTACAAAAATTAAGAAAAATAATTATATATATAATACTTAAATAAAAAATATATAGCTAAATAACCCTTGAAAAAATTGTCTCAAAAATTGTGTTAAAAAGTGCAAAATGTTGTAAAATTAGTATTTAAAACAAAATCTTATAACCATATCAGTTTATAAACAATTTTATATCTTACCATATAATTTTTACACGTTTATTTATTTATAAACAATATATTTAAACAACAATAAACAAATTATAGTGTATTGAACTTTTGAACTATTAAATAATAATAAAATCTTCTATGAAGTGACTCGACAAAATAGTTGAATAGCTTTTTGTTATATAAAACCGCACAAAAAACAAATAATTGTTATATAAATTATTTATAACACTACATAAAATTATTTATAACGTTATAAATCATTTGTTGAAAGATTTATAATAGATTTATTGCACTTTATAAAAATAACACAAACTATAATGGTAGAACAAATTGTAAAAAATTGGTTTAGTAATATAAAAATCTAATTCTCAGTTCGAAGAAATTAAAAAAATGTCAAATCCCAAATCACAAATTATTTAAAAAATGTGAAAAGTATCTGCAGTATTTTTTGAGAATTTTATTATCAATTTACTCGTTTTTAAGAAAATGTTTAAAAGTATCAAATCAGACTAAAAAAACAAAATTTATTGCTGTACAAGTTTATTTGAAGTTTTGAGCATATATTTCATATTTGACAATATACTATGTATTAGGAGTTTTAGAAAATTTTATATAGATTTTGTTGTCCTAAGACCAAAATACTCTATCTTGATCCAAAAAAAGTTACATTATCAAAAACAAAAAAAGTGCTGCTCAAACCTGAAGTCTTCTGGTAAAAAGATGGATTTATATTTCGTGCATGTTCTCGGGCTTGTAATTTTTTTTCAAAGCTATATACAAAAATATAATGTTAATAAAACTTTTTGGAAATTTTACCGAGATTTTATCTTCAGACCAAAATTATCTATCTTGATGCAGAAATAAGTTACATTTGATAAACCAAAAAAAATGTGCTGTTTAAATCTTCAACTTTGACACAGCTTTTTGGTGGAAAAATCTGGATACATTTTGCCCATATTCTGAGGCTTGTAGTTTATTTCCAGAGTTTTATCGAAAAATATAGTCTTAACCAATTATTTAGAAAATGTTATCTAGATTTTAAAGTCCTAAGACATAAATTATCTATCTTAATCCCGAAAAAAGTTATATAGGCAAAACCAAACAATATGTCCAGTTGGAATCTTGAAGCATCATCAACTACTTGTTTGCGATCTAGTTGAATTTTGTTCAAGTTCTAGGACTTTTAGTTAATCTGTAAAGCTATATACAAAAATATAATATTAACAAAATATATAGAAAATTTCATCTAGAATTTATCGTCCTTAGACAAAAATTTTCTAGATTTTTCTGGAAAAAAGTTATATTCGAACAACTACGCGCAACAAATGTATAAGTATAATATTTACATCATTTTTCCAACTTTTTTCGGCCAACGAAACAATTAACTTCTCAAATCATAATTTACTGTCGGTCTATATTTTTTTCTCGTAAATATTTCAAGATCAAGTTCATGTCATGGAAACTTTTCTGATTCCTCAAAGTGTCCACCACTTTCTCTCAACTCTTCTTGTTAAATGTTTTAAGTTGATGTTGATGTCGTGTTTGCGTGATAAAAATCACATGGATTTCTTTTTCTTTTGACCCTGGTCTGGATTTATTTTATTCTCCCATGAAAGAAATAACAAAGGAAGATTTCCATAATTGGCACCAGAAATGGAAAAATAGCCTGAGAAATGGGATTGAGATGGAAGTTGATTTGTTTTGGGAATTATATGAGAAGTTTACTTATTATTTATACATATATACAACGATAAATAAATTAAACAAAATAACAACAACAAACCAAACTAAATATTTTTGTAGGTGATCCTGTAAGAACAAAGTTTACATTTGCAAGGCGCATTTTTCAGTTTTGCATATGGAACTTTTTTCTCTATCAAGATACGGAATTTCGGTCTTAGAACAATAAAATATAGATGAAATTTCCTAAAGTTTTTCTCAAGACTATTTTTCTGTATATAGCTTTGGAAATAAACTACAAGCCCGAGAATATTAACAAAACGTACCTGGATTTTTTCACCAAAAAGCCGTGTCAATGTTAATAGTTTAGATAGCACATTCTTAGGTTTTGCAAATATAACTTTTTTCTGCATCAAGATAGTTAATTTTGGTCTGAGGGTGATAGAATGTAAATAAAATTTCCTAAATAGTTTGTTAAGACTATATTTTTGTATATAGCTTTGGAAATAAACTACAAGCCCGAGAACATGAACAAAATATAAGTGGATTTTTATACCAAAAAGCATTTGATGTTGCCCTTAAGTTTGCAATGTACATTTTTCAATCTAATTTGTTTCTGGATTAAGATAGAGCTTTTTGGTCTAAAGACGATGAAATCTAGATAAAAATTTCTAAAATATTTACTAAGACTATTTATTCTTATGTTGCTTTAAAAATGAACTACAAGCCCGGGAACATAAACAAAATGTAGTTGGATTTTTTCGAAATAGGATTCCATGGATTTTTAAAAATTCCTTATGAAATTTTAAGACACTTTTGTATTTTTGATATTTAAACAACACTTTAACAAAGTCATATTTACATAAATATTCCAACTCACTCTACTCACTTTAAAAAAAGTCTTAACTTAAAGTTATATTAATCATCATCATCATTTAGAAATCGTGGAGAAAGCCCAGGGTCCTTGTGAATAATTTGATTTTTTACAATTTTGCTAGTGAACTTTTGGCCAGTTTTATATTTTTTAAATTTAAACAACATTTCAAGCTATCCAAAAATATTAAAATCACGTTAAAAAAAACAACTCTACTTATTTACAAAAAATGTCAAACTAACAAAATCAAAAAAATGTTGAAAAAAAAGTTGTACAGGACACTTGTGTGCATTTTAATTTTTCACAAATCCCCTACGCAACTTTTTGTCGTTTTTTTTATTTTTCCTATTTAAAAAACACTTCAACCAACTCATTTATACCAAAAAATCCTTACACCAACTCCCTCTACTCACTTAAAAAAAATTTTTAAAACAAGATCATATTAATAGTCATTATCCTTGACAAACCACCAAAGTAGTACATGTTCCTTGTGAAGAATTTGATTTTCCATAATTTTACCAGTAAACTTTTGGGCAGTTTTATATTTTTATTATTTGAACAATATTCTAAGATATCTAAAAACACCAATATCACCTTCATCAATTCACTCTACTTGTTTACAAAAAATGTCAAACTTACAAGTTCAAAAAAAATGTTAAAAAAAGCTTGTACAGGATACTTGGTCAAAATAAATTTTCAAAAATCCCCTATACAATTTTTTGGCAATTTAATATTTTTAGCTTTCAAAAAACACTTCAATCCACTCATGTACACTAAGAAGTCCTTATACAAACTCCCTCTACTCACTTAAAAAAAATTCTTAAAACAAGATCATGTTAATCAACATTATCTTGGACAAACCACGAAAATAGTACATGTACCTTGTGAAGAATTTGATTTTTCATAATTTTACTAGTAAACTTTTGGTCAGTTTTATATTTTTAGTATTTAAACAATATTCTAAGATATCCAAAAATATTAAAATCACCTTCAAAAATCTAACTCTACTTGTTTACAAAAAAATTCAAACTTACAAGTTCAAAAAAATATTTTCAAGAAAGTTATACAGAACACACTCTTGGTCAAAACAATTTTTCAAAAATCCCCTATACAAGTTTTTGACGTTTTTATATTTTATTCACTCAAAAAACACTTCAAGAAACTCATATACATCAAATATCCTTATACCAACTCCTTCTACTCACTTTAAAAAATTTCTGAAAACATACTTATATTAATCAACATTATCTTGGACAAATCACAAAACTAGTAGGTACATGTTCTTTGCGAAGAATTAGATTTTTCATAATTTTACTAGTACATTTTTGGGCAGTTTTATATTTTTAGTATTTAAACAACATTCTAGCATATCCAAAAATACTAAAATCACCTTCAAAACCTAACTCTACTTAGTTACAAAAAATGTCAAAATCACATTAAAAAAATATATTCCAAAAACCTTGAGCACGACATACTTGGACAAAATGAATTTTTAAAAATCCCCTATGAAACTTTTTGGCAATATAATATTTTTAGCATTCAAAAAACACTTCAATCCTTTAATATATACTAATAAATCCTTATACAAACTCCCTCTACTAACTTCAAAAAAATTCTTAAAACAAGATCATATTAATAATCATTATCCTTGACTAAAGTAGCACATGTACCTTGTAAAGAATTTGATTTTTCATAATTTTACTAGTAAACTTTTGGGCAGTTTTATATTTTTAGTATTTAAACAATACTCTAAATTATCCAAAAATACTAAAATCACTTTAAAAAAATAACTCTACTTATTTACAAAAAAAGTGAAAAACACATTTTAAAAATATATATTCCAAAAACCTTGGGTAGGACATACTTGAACAAAATGAATTTTTCAAAAATCTCCTATGCAACTTTTTGGCGTTTTTCCAGTTTTCCTATTTGAAAAACACTTCAACCAACTCATTTATACCAAAAAGTCCTTATACAAACTACCTCTACTCATTTTAAAAAAATTCTTAAAACAAGATCATATTAATAATCATTATCCTTGACCAAAGTAGCACATGTTCCTTGTAAAGAATTTGATTTTTCATAATTTTACTAGTAAACTTTTGGGCAGTTTTATATTTTTAGTATTTAAACAATACTCTAAATTATCCAAAAATACTAAAATCACTTTAAAAAAATAACTCTACTTATTTACAAAAAAAGTGAAAAACACATTTTAAAAATATATATTCCAAAAACCTTGGGTAGGACATACTTGAACAAAATGAATTTTTCAAAAATCTCCTATGCAACTTTTTGGCGTTTTTCCAGTATTCCTATTTGAAAAACACTTCAACCAACTCATTTATACCAAAAAGTCCTTATACAAACTCCCTCTACTCACTTAAAAAAAATTCTTAAAATCAAGATCATGTTAATCAACATTATCCTGCACAAACCACAAAAATAGTACATGTTCCTTGCGAAGAATTTTATTTTTCATAATTTTACCAGTAAATTTTTGGGCAGTTTTATATTTTTCAAATTTAAACAACATTCCGAGCTATCCAAAAATACTAAAATCACCTTGAAAAAACAACTCCACATATTTACAAAAAATGTCAAACTTACAAACTTAAAAAATATATCCAAGAAATTTATAAAGAACACTCTTGGACAAAACAATTTTTCAAAAATACTCAATACAATGTTTTTGGCGTTTTTCCATTTTTTCCATTTAAAAAACACTTCAATTAACTCATCTATAACAAAAAGTCTTTATACAAACTCCCTCTACTCATTTAAAAAAAATTCTTATCAAAATCATATTAATCAACATTATCCTTGACAAACTACAAAAATAGTACATGTTCCTTGCGAAGAATTTGATTTTTCATAATTTTACTAGGAAACTTTTGGGCAGTTTTATATTTTTAGTATTTAAACAATATTCTAACATATCCAAAAATACTAAAATCACCCTAAAAAACCACTTTACCTATGTACAAAAAAAATCAAACTTACAAGTTCAAAAAAATGTTGAAAATTTTTTTTATTCAGGACACTTATGTACATTTTGATTTTTCACAAATCCCCTACGCAACTTTTGGGCATTTTTTCATTTTTCCCATTTAAAAAACACCTCAACCAACTGACTTTTATCAAAAAGTCCCATTTCCAACTCCCTCTACTCATTTAAAACATTCTCTAAAGTTCCAGCAAAATCTCTCTCTTCATCTCATTACAGTTTCGAACACGCGCGCGCACTCATCGACTCCTCAAAAGTGGATCAGATCGGAAAAAAATAATTTTTAAATTGTTTATAACTGTTTTTTATGAACAATTTTATTTGTTTTTTGCACTTTGAAACCGCATCGAACCGTAAATCGGACTGAATTTACGGTTTTGTAACCGGTTTTTGCTTTAGAAATGTTCAGTCGGTCGAGACGAAGGCATGGATCGAGTGCTAAATAATAATAATAATAATAATAATAATAATAATAATAATAATATATATTTAGTTATATAAAATTAATTTTTAAGGTCCTAAAGTACCTGTAAGTGTTTAAATTTTGATATCTAGTCTTTAAAAAAATCAAAAATTTGTGATGTATTTTATTTTGGAACGGACATTTTATTTTATTTGTTTGTGAAGTGTTTGGATAAAAATATTTTTTGGTGTTAAAAAATATAAAAATGTAAGTACATATAAAATTTATATATATATATATATATATATATAAATATATAAATATATATATAAATATATAAATATATATATAAATATATAAATATATATATAATTATATTCAATGACAAATATTTAAATTTTATGCTCTAATTATTTTCTTAAATTACTATATACAGCTACATTATTGCATTTTCAACGCGCTCAGATTTTTTGTTCATTTTTCAATGCATTTTATGAGTATACCAAGTTGCTGTAGGGTTTTAGAATATTAGAAAATGTTTTAAATAAATAATTTAATTTTCTATAAATTTGCCAAAAATATCATCTAAATCGGGCAAATAGTTTTAAAGTTATTATTATTTTAAAAAATAGTTTTAAAGTTTTACTAAACAAATGCACTATTTGCTTATTAACTACTAAATAATATACACAACTTATTCATATTCAACGAGCTCAGATTTTTTGTTCATTTTCAAATGCATTTTATGAGTATACCAAGTTGTTCTAGGATTTTAGAATATTAGAAAATATTGTAGACAATTTAATTTTCTACAAATTTGCCCAAAACATCATCCAAATCGAGCAAATAGTTCAAAAGTTATTATTGTTTTACTAAACAAATGCACTTTTTGCTTATTCTATAACTAGATTATTTTAATTTATACAAATTTGAGATCTACTGATCTATTGATCTATTTGTTAATATTTAATTTTTATTTAAGCAATATCAATCAAGACAAAATATTTAATGAAAAGATATTTTCTAACCCCTATCACATATTTTTTTAAGATCTTGTTTTATATATCAAGATCTTTTACCAAGATCTATTTTCATGTCAAACTAGATCTTGTAAAGATATTTTCTAATAACAAAAGATTCGCAAAGATCTAAGCATAAAAAATTACGAAATAATAAACTTACTAACTAATTATTTTATTTAAAAAATAAAATTTGAGATCTACTGATCTGTTGATCTATTTATTAATATTTAATTGCAACTCAAACAATAATAAGTAATACAAAATATTTAATGAAAAGATATTTTCTAACACCTATCACATATTTTTTTAAAGATCTTGTTGAATTTTTTAAGATCTTTTCCGGAAATTAGGACATTCGATTAGGATGTTTAATTTTCAAGATCTTTTTCAGAAATTGACCTATTTTCATGTTAAACTAGATCTTTTTTGTAAAGATCTTTTTCGAATAACGAAAGATTTGCAAAGATCTAAGCATAAAAAATTACAAAATAATTAACTAACTAACTATTTTATTTAAAAAATAAAATTTGAGATCTACTGATCTATTGATCTATTTATTAATATTTAATTGCAACTCAAACAATAATAAGTAATACAAAATATTTAATGAAAAGATATTTTCTAACACCTATCACATATTTTTTTAAAGATCTTGTTGAATTTTTTAAGATCTTTTCCGGAAATTAGGACATTCGATTAGGATGTTTAATTTTCAAGATCTTTTTCAGAAATTGACCTATTTCATGTTAAACTAGATCTTTTTTGTAAAGATCTTTTTCGAATAACGAAAGATTTGCAAAGATCTAAGCATAAAAATTACAAAATAATTAACTAACTAACTATTTTATTTAAAAATAAAATTTGAGATCTACTGATCTGATCTATTTATTAATATTTATTGCAACTCAAACAATAATAAGTAATACAAAATATTTAATGAAAAGATATTTTCTAACACCTATCACATATTTTTTTAAAGATTTGTTTAATTTTTAAGATCTTTTCCGGAAATTAGGACATTCGATTAGGATGTTTAATTTCAATCTTTTTCAGAAATGACCTATTTTCATGTTAAACTAGATTTTTGTAAAGATCTTTTTCGAAAATAACGAAAGATTTGCAAAGATCTAAGCATAAAAAATTACAAAATAATAACTAACTAACTATTTTATTTAAAAATAAAATTTGAGATCTACTGATCTATTGATCTATTTGTTAATATTTAATTGCAATTCAAGCAATAATAAGTAAAATAAAATATTTAATGAAAAGATATTTTCGAACCCCTATCACATATTTTTTTAAAGATCTTGTTTGATTTTCATCTATTTTTATGTCAAACTAAGTCTTGTAAAGATATTTTCCAATAATAAAAGATTCGCAAAAAGATCTAAGCATAAAAAATTACAAAATAATAAAATAAATTGAAATGACAAATAAATTACAATAGATCTTATTAATTTGAATAAGATTTAACATCTGTTCAAGATCTATTGATCTAGAATTTTACATATCTTTACTTATAGAATTTTAGTTTACATATCTGTTTTTCGGAATCTTTTATTTAGGATCTTGTTCAAATTTATTCTAAAGATCTAGAATATAAATTTATTGTAAGATCTTTTCTAGATCTACTGATCCATTTAGTAAAATTTAATGCCTAGACTACAGATCTACACGTCTAAATAGATCATCATTTAAATATATATTTATATGATTATTTTTAAGATCTAGTTCTAGAATATGGATTTATTGTATGATATTTTCTAGATCTACTGATTCATTTATTAAAATTTAATGCCTGCTCTACAGATCTACACGTCTAAATAGATCTTCATTTAAATATATATTCATGCGATTATTTTTAAGTTCTTGTTCAAGGTTTTTTCAAAATCAAATTTACGATCTTTTCTAGATTTACTGATCCATTTATTAAAATTTACACGTGTAAATAGATCTTCATCATTTAAATAAAAATTTTAGGTGATTATTTTTAAGATCTTGTTCAGGGTTCTTCAAAATCTTTCTTCTTTAAAAAAAATGTAAAATTTTGAGTAAGATCATTTATGTAAAGATCTGTAAAAATTTTAATTTAATCGATTTTCAAGGTTTCCTATTTAAAAATCAGTGAATCAGATAAGTAATAATCTATCCAAATAATTTGGATCGAATACTAGATCTTTGCATGATCTATTGATCTACTATTTTAATTCAATATTTTTAATATTTTTGTCGATCTTGGTAAATCGGAAGTTGTTCGAATGTTGCGAAATTGATTTATGTATGATGCAGATCTTTTGGATTATCTGATCTTTAGTATATAAAGATCAGATCTATAGTTGATTTATAGATCTTTGTTAGATTTCAAAGAACAGCTAATAATATTTTTCAATAGTTTTACAGTAAAAAAATCCATTAACCAGGTTGCCACTGGGAAAATAATATAATTGGGAAAATGAAGATCTGTAGACCAGGCATATAATTTTAATAAATGAATCAGTAGATCTAGGAAAGATCCTTTATTCGATCTTGAAAAAACCTTGAACAATATGTTAAAAATAATCACATAAATATATATTTAAATGATGAAGATCTATTTAGACGTGTAGATCTGTAGACCAAGCATTAAATTTTAATGAATAAATCAGTAGATCTTACAACTTACAATAAATTTATATTCTAAAACTAGATCTCTAGAATAAATTTGAAAAAGATATATTTAAATGATGAAGATCTATTTAGACGTGTAGATCTGTAGACCAGGCATTAAACTTCAATAAATGGATCAGTAGATCTAGAAAAGATCTTACAATAATTTTGTATTCTAGAACAAAATCTTTAGAATAAATTTAAACAAGATATATTTAAATGATGAAGATCTATTTAGACGTGTAGATCTGTAGATCAGGAATTAAATTTCAATAAATGGATCAGTAGATCTAGAAAAGATCTTACAATAATTTTATATTCTAGAACTAGATCTTTAGAATAAATTTGAACGAGATATATTTAAATGATGAAGATCTATTTAGACATGTAGATCTGTAAATCAGGCATTAAATTTTAATAAATGAATCAGTAGATCTAGAAAAGATCTTACAATAAATGTATATTCTAGAACAAAATCTTTAGACAAATTTGAACAAGATCCTAAATAAAATATTGCGAAAATTAGATCTGTAAATTACAAATCTATAGATAAGTAAAGATGTGAAAAATTACTGATCAATAGATCTTGAACAGATGTAAAATCTTATTCAAATTAATAAAAGATCATCTATTTTTATTTGTAGATCTATTTGTTCCGAAAGATCCCGAAAGATCTTTAATATTTCCTAAATTTAGTTTAAGGTCTATATTAAAATAGTTTTGAAATATCTGTCATCTAACTTGTCAATTGAAATTAGATCGGAAAACCTTACAAACAAAAATCTACAAATTCTAGATTATATTTAGATCTATTCATCTAAATATTTTAAACACACTCAAAAAAATTTTCATCAGGTCCAAAACAACATTTAGATCATTTTTTTTACAAAATTCACAAAAAAAAACTTGAAATTGGATCTAAAATTTCACGCACTGATTTTGCAAGCTCATAAGGTGACATTGCAACCTTTTGAACCTATTTTTTATCATTTTTGCAGCAAAATGACGCTGAAAATAAAACTGCTGCTACTACTAGCCTTATCAGCACAACTGCAGCTTTGGAAAATTCTACAGATTTGGCACAAAACAGCACAACCAGCCCGGATTTGCTGGAACTGCTGGAGGAATACATAGTCGAAGAATCATCATGTAAGTTTGTAACTAGAATTATAACCTCCAACAATCCATTAACCAAATTTATATTTATACTAGCTAACCCGGCAAACGTTGTTTTGCCATAAAAAATATGCCTGAATTGATAAAAAATTAATAAACGTGCCAAAAATCAAATATTTAATAGATTTGACTCTGATTCTTTGACAAACAGTTAAAAACTTGTTATAATTTTCAAAATTATTTGACATTTCATACTTCAAAAATTAATTCACTCGCATCATAGTTTTTTGTTTATTATACTTTTGTCGTGTCATATATGTCAATAAAATTTTCTTTCAAATATTATTTATTTGTTAATAAATTAATAATTATTTTAAGTCATCAATGAATAATTATATAATTGTTAAATTCATAAGTTTGGCTAAATCAACACAGGAATATTGTGAAAATAAATATTTTTTTGCATAAAGATCTGATTTTTGACATTTGCATTTTATTTCAAATTAATTATAATTGTCAAAATATTTTCTTTTCGGTCTAAATTTAATATAATATGATATAATATTTAGTTTGTCTAGTTTGTTTTTGTCAGATTCAAATGATACCCTCAGATTGTACTATTTCCCTGTAAGAGGTTACAATTTCCTGTAAGATTAGCATTTGCGATGACAATCAAAATATATCTTAACTGATATATTAATAATAATATTATATTTTAATTACACAAATTTCTTTACACTCCGATAAATAATTCCAACGCATCATAGTGTTTTGTTTATGTCAATTTTTTTTTTCAATTAAAGAATAATTTAAATTTTAGTCTAAATCAACGCAGTATCTTTATCTAAATATACAATTTTTTATATAAATATTTGATTTTTATAATAATATTTAATTTTTTTGATGATATTTATTTTACAATAATGTTTTGTATCTTTAATTTGCTTGGCAATATTGCCTATAACATAACTTGGAATAATTAATTTATTTGGTTCTTATTGAAGTAAGTCGTTAAACTTTTTTTTTGTGAAATGTCAAAATTTTGTTTATGATTAATTTTAAATTCAATATGCCGGTTTTTTATTGTGATCTCTGATCTATAATGTTTTGATGAAGTTTTGGTTTCCGAAATAATTTGGTGAGCTAATCAATTAAATCTAAATCGTAAATCTATTTATATAATTATTTTCATAAATATTGAAAAATGACATTTAATTTTTTTACATGTCAACATTTATTTAAATTTTTAAGCATTGATTTTTAATTAGATTTAAAACTATAAACAGTGATTTTGAGTATAGCATTTCATCAAATTTGGATTTAAATGTTGGATATTTCTATATATGTACATGTTTTTGAATTTTATTCTTTGAAATGTCAAATTTTTTTTTCAAAAATTATAAATCGACATTTCCTTGTCATTTTAGTGTTTTGTTTTTTTTTTGGTCATTTTCTGTCAAAATTTTTAGAAATTTATAAAAATTATATATTTATATTTTAAATTTACTTTTCAAAATTTCCTATAACCTAAGTTGGATATATATGCACACGATGAGCCAATAAAATTCAAAATCGGTTCAGTAGTTTGGGCGTCCATCGCGAACCAACATCGTGACACGAGATTTATATATATATATATATATATATATACATATAAGATATATATATAGATTTATATATTATTATATTTATATTTATATATAACCAAATGGTTTATTTTCCAGCAGCTTTAGCAGAAACCCCAAGACTTTTTCCTGGGCCAAAAACGATGATGTGGGTACTGCCAGAAAAAACAGAAGAACCAAATGGCCAATGTGTGTGGCACCTATGTTTATAGTACCTTTTTGATACAATCAGCCATGGTGCCAATAATGTTGTCAATTTTGAAATTTATGCTTTTGGCGTCATTTACAGTCGGAAAATTGGCTTTGGTGTTTGCTCTAGCAAATTCTTTGAAGAACTCTAATAGGAATGAGGAACCTGAGAGGATTATGTATGCCCATAGTGGCCATTGGCGGTAGTATTTAATAGAAAAAAATTGACAAATTGGGGTACTAAAAACTGCCAAAACCAATTTAATAATTATAAGTGATAACAAATTCTTGAGTGCGTGGTAGCTTTGCAGAATTTGGTTGAATCATCTACTTGGTAGACGTTTTTTTCAGCAATTTTGATGGTTATTAGAAAAAACCAGTGTCAAAAGTGTTTAGAAACTAGTGCTGTATGGCATCGTGCCTTAAGTCAAATTGCTGTAAGTTCCCGTACCGTAACGAAATGTTCGAGAAACTTTAAACGTTTCTAAATATATTATTACAAATACTCTGTAACTTTCATTATTTTTCCTATCTTGTTCTGATCTGAGCAAATCAAATGTAAATCATAAATCAATTTATCTCCAATCGTCATTTCATTTCGAATTCAATTTCAAAAAAAAATAGTTGCCTAATTTTACACAAAATTGAAAAAGTGCTCCCGCATAGTCACAGTCTAAACGCATTTGCTAATAATTCCGTGCGACATTTTCACTTACACTGTGCTCAGCTTGGCGGCATTTTCACATTTTTCAATAGTTTTCTCACAAAATTGGAGAAGTGCTGCAGTACATAAACAGTATAAACGCACTTGGGTAAACATTTGTACCAGAGTGGTGCTTAGACTGTGCTTAGCCTGGGCAATTTTTTGAATTTTTAATCCAAAATTACAAAAATATTTTATGGAAAATAAAAGAAGTTAATTAGTGTAAATAAACTATGACTTCAAAAATTTTGGTGATTAAAAGTGTATGGTGTACTAAGGACATAAAATGTGTACATTTGTAATTAAATTAAGTTACTATTTATTTATTTATTTATTTATTGATACTAGTTTTATTTATTGCTAAGTGTAAAATAGTTTGTAATTATTTTTTTGTCAGAATTTTATGATTTTTTTTGTATTAAATTTGTAAATTTTCAAAATTTGCTTGGTTAATAGATGTGAATTTGATTTTATGTTGTTTTATATTTTTTGGTAAAAATAAATTTGCTTAATTACAATTTTGTTACTAAAATTTATCATGCCACCAATTCCAATGATCCCAACAATTACTAATGTTAAAAAAAATTTAAGTTAAAAATTAAACTAGTGGTGTATGGCATCGTGCCTTAAGGCAAATTGCTGGAACTTCCCGTACCGTAACGAAATGTTCAAGAAATTTTAAACGTTTTCAAATATATTATTACAAATACCGTAACTTTCATTATTTTTACTATCTTGATGTTACATCTGAGCAAATCAAATGTAAATCATAAATCACAAATCAATTTATCTGCAGAACATTAACAATCGTCATTACATTTCGAATTCAATTTCAAAAAAAAAAAATAGTTGCAAATTATTGCACAAAATTGAAAAATTGCTCCCGCACAGTCACAGTCTAAACGCATTTGCAAATAATTCTGTGCGACATTTTCACTTATACTGTGCTTAGCTTGACAGAAATTTCACATTTTTCAATTAGTTTTCACAAAATTGGAAAAGTTCTCCAGTGCATAAACAGTCTAAACGCACTCGGGTAAACATTTGTACCAGAGTGGCGCTTAGACTGTGCTTAGTCTGGGTAATTTTTTATGGAAAATAAAAAAACGTGTAATATTTTTTTTCCTTAAAAGCAATTGTTTTATCAATACAAGCAGAAAGTTTTTTAAATCATTTTGATTGTCAGTAGAGTCCCTTTTTTAATATTTTCATTTGCTCATCAGTAGAATCCATTTTGCCTAATATTTTCATTTGCTCGTCAGTAGAGTCCTTTTTATTCTAATATTTTCATTTGATCGTCAGTAGAGTACCTTTTGTCCTCATATTTTAATTTGATCGTCAGTAGAGTCCCTTTTGTCCTAACATTTTCATTTGATCGTCAGTAGAGTCCCTTTTTCTTACAATATTTTCAATTTGCTCGTCAGTAGAGTCCATTTTTCTTTCAAAACGTTTTAAGCCAAATTTTGTTCGTCAGTAGAGTCCTTTTTCCTAATATTTTTATTTATTATATTTTCCATAAAATATTTTTGTAATTTTGGATTAAAAATTCAAAGAATGACCCAGGCTAAGCACTGTCTAAGCGCCACTCTGGTACAAATGTTTACGCAAGTGCGTTTAGACTGTTGCACTTTTCCAATTTTGTGAAAAACTATTGAAAAATGTGAAAATGCCGCCAAGCTAAGCACAGTATAAGTGAAAATGTCGCACAGAATTATTTGCAAATGCGTTTAGACTGTAACTATACGGGAGCACTTTTTCAATTTTGTGTAATTTAGGCGACTATTTTGTTCTAGACTTGACAATTTTAGTACTAGGTATCAAAGTATATATATATATATATATTATAATATATATATATATATATATCTAGGTATAACATACTCTAATTACATTACTGTAGTACAAACAGTACGTCTTGAAGAGCTCATTGAATGCAGACATACTTTTAGTGGGTTTTTTTGAATAGAAACATTAATTACTTAATTGATAAATAAAAAGTTCAGAATTTTATTAAAAAAATATTTACTCAAATAAATTATCAGTCCCTTTACTAAAAAATATAATAAATAAAATATCTGCTTGTTTATTAAACAAAATATTTTATAAAAATAATAACTAATGTATCAGTTTTGCATGAAAAAAAACAATAAAATTATTTTCTCCATACCAAATAGAAAAAATTAATTTTATACACATATGCTTTTTCTCTTTTTATAATTTTTCGCTCAGCTCTCACTCTATTTTTAATACCTGCTCCCAGAAATTATATATTACAGTTTGTGGAATTATAATTACATATAATTATGTGTATTCCTAAAATCAGGTAGTAAGGGTTTATTTTTAGGAAAAGTACCTAAATATTTGATGATTTCTTTCAAGGAAGCGGAAAATTTATATTTATATCATTTACAGACGTTTCGGTTATTTTATTGTGGACTTGTGCAGTGAAGAGGTGACAGAAAAATCGTGAAAAGTGAGTAGTTTTTTTTTGTTAAATGTTGTGTACTTTGTGTAATTTGTAATAATTTGTTGGTTTTTGTATTTTTTTGGATAATAGACATATGTAAGTGTAATTTGATAAGTTTTCAAGGTTGTAGTACAAACGGTGCGTCCTGTACAATTTTTTGAAATTAGTATAAATTAATAGTGAATTATTTGTAGGTTTGAGATTTTTGCGTACAAATGTTAATATATAAGGGTTTTATATTAAATTTTTTAAATTTTATTATTTGTTGTTATTTTAGAACTATTTAGGTGTAATTTAATGAAATTACAAGTTTGTAGTACAAACGGTGCGTCCTGTAGATTTTTTTAAAGTTTGTATGAAGTAAATGTGAATTATGGGGGGATGTTGTGTAGTTTGTTCATAAAATTGTTGATATTTTTAATCGTGTAAGAAAAATTGTTATTTTTATAATTTTCTAGTGTAATAGACATTTTGAGGTATTACATAATCAAATTACAAGATTGTAATACAAACGGTGCGTCCTACAGATTTTTTTTTAAGTTTGTATGAAGTAAATGTGAATTATGGGAATGTTGTGTAGTTTGTTCATAAAGTTGATAATATTTTTAATCGTGTAACAAAAATTGTTATTTATAAAATTTTCTAGTATTTTAGACATATTGAGGTATTACATAATCAAATTACAAGGTTGTAGTACAACGGTGCGTCCTACAGATTTTTTTGAAGTTTGTATGCACTAAGTGTGAATTATGGAGATGTTATGTAGTTTGTTCATAAAGTTGTTAATATTATAACCGTGTAACAAAAAATTGTTATTTTTATAATTTTGTGGTATAATAGACATATTTAGGTATTACATAATCAAATTACAAGATTGTAGTACAAACGGTGCGTCCTGTACAATTTTTTTGTGTATTTTTTAAATCAATGGCAATTACTGACTGTTTAGTACTTTGTTAACCAAATTGGAAATATTTCGCAAAGTATGAATAAATATTGCAATTTTAGATTTTCCTATTATAATAGATATATTTAAGTATCACATACTAAAGATACAAGTCCGTAATACAAACGGTGCGTGCTATAAATTTTATTTAAATTTATTTTTAAAAAATAAATTGAATTAATTAATCATGGTACAATTACTGTTTCGTACTTTTTTGACAAATTGTCGAAATCTCGTATAATAATAACAAATTTAATAATTTTATAATTTTCTATAATAAAAGACACATTGAGGTATTAAATAACAAAATTTCAATATTGTAATACAAACGGTGCGCCCTATAAAATTTTTCAAAATTTTCCATAAAATAAATGCAAAATTACTCATGGCACACTTGCAATTTTGTACTTTGTTCATGAAGTTGTTAATATCTCGGATAATAAAAATAAATTTAATAATTTCATAATTTTATGAAACAACAGACATATGTAAGTGTAACATGTTAAATTTTTAAGATCCTAGTGTAAAAATTACATCCTGAAGAGCTCTTTGAATTCGACATACTTTACATTTGACATCAATATATTTTGGAGTACAATCCTTTACGTACTTTGATTATTTTATGATTTTTATTTTTTATTTGGTAGAATTATTTACTAATTTTAGTATTTGTTATCATAATAGACATATTCAAGTATAACATAATTAAATTACAACGTTGTAGTACAAACGGTGCGTCCTGTAGAATTTTTTTAAATTTTCCATAAAATAAATGCAAAATTACTCATGGCACACTTGCATTTTTGTACTTTGTTCCAATAGTTTTTAATATTTCGAACAATAAAAATAAATTTAATAATTTTATAATTTTATGAAATAATAGACATATGTAAGTGTAACAAATTCAATTTTCAAGGTCCTAGTGCGAAAATTACACCCTGAAGAGCTCTTTGAATTCGACATAATTTACAATTGACATTAATATATTTTGGAGTACAATCCTTTACGTATTGTGATTATATTATTATTTTTATTTTTTAATTGGATGAATTATTTGCAAATTTTAGTATTTCTTATTATAATAGACGTATTCAAGTGTTACATAATTAAATTACAAGGTTGTAGTACAAACGGTACGTCCTGTAGAATTTTTCAAAATTTTCCATAAAATAAATGCAAAATCACTCATGGCACACTTATTACACATTTTGTACTTTGTTCATGAAGTTGTTAATATGTCGGATAATAAAAATAAATTTAATAAAATTATAATTTTATGATATAATAGACATATGTAAGTGTAACATATTCAATTTTCAAGATCCTGGTATCAAAATTACATCCTGAAGAGCTCTTTGAATTCGACATAATTTACAATTGATTACAAGTGATCAATATATTTTGGAGTACAATCCTTTATGTACTTTGATTATATTATTATTTTTATTTATTATTTGGATGAATTATTTGCTAATTTTAGTATTTGTTGTTATACTAGACATATTTAAGTATAATATAAATAAATTAGAAGGTTGTAGTACAAACGGTGCGTCTTGTAGAATTTTTCAAAATTTTTCATAAAATAAATACAAAATTACTCATGGTATACTTGCAATTTTGTACTTTGTTCATAAAGTTGTTAATATCTCGGATAATAGAAATAAATTTAACAATTTTAAAATTTTCTTCTATAATAGACATATTGAAGTATAAAATACCAAATTTTGAAGCTTGTACTACAAATAGTTAATGTAATACAAATTTTTGAACAAACTCAAGAACAATTCTTTCGTCTTTAATGATTATTTGCCGGTTTATGCAATTTGCCTCAAGGCAAAATGCCACTTACACTTCATTTATATTTCATCTTACTAAATAAGTGCATTTATCGACTTTCATTCAAGTTTATGATCTGATTTTGCATACAAGAAGTCGTCATAATTATATATTATATATATATAAATGTATATATGTTATCCGCAAAGCCTTTCACTCTTAGCCCAAATTCCACTTGTATGATTTATTCAAAAAGGAAAAAAACTTAAAAATATGATAAATGTGAAGAAAAAAAATGTATATGTTTGGAAAAAACCCAAAACGATGTAAAAAACTGGAAGAAAGTTGATTTTGTGGACGAGATTGACGACATTGTTGGGATTGGGTCAATAGTACGAATATAAATTAATTATATATATATATATATATATATAAGATGTTTATAATTTTATAAACAAAGTGCAGAACAGCAATGTACAAAGCTTTTATATTAATAAATTTACATTAATTTAATTGTCGATTTTGAAAAATTTTACAGGGCGCACCGTTTGTATAACAACCTTGTAATTTATTTATATCATACTTGAATATGTCTATTATAACAACAAATACTAAAATTAGCAAATAATTCATCCAAATAATAAATAAAAATAATAATATAATCAAAGTACGTAAAGGATTGTACTCCAAAATACATTGACGTCAATTGTGTGCATAGCAAAAGTGTGCTATGAGTGATTTTGCATTTATTTTATGGAAAATTTTGGAAAATTTTACAGGACGCACCGTTTGTATTACAACTTTGTAATTTATTTATGTAATACCTAAATACGTCTACTATAACATAAAAAAATAAAATTAATAAATTTTGCCAAATTTTACAAGATATCAACAACTTTATGAACAAACTACACAACATTCCCATAATTCACACTTATTCAATACAAACTTAAAAAAAATATGTCGAATTCAAAGAGCTCTTCAGGACGTAAGATTTATACTAAAGTCTTGTAATTCAAATATTCGATACATAAGTATGTCTATTAAAATAAGGAATACTAAAATTCCTAAATTTATTCTTATTGTTCAAGATATTAACAATTTCGTGAACAAAGTACAAAATATATACGAAGCAAAATATAACATATACACATCCTATTTTTTCAGAATTAAATAATTAATTAATTTTAATTAATCTGATTTAATATTTCTATTTTAGTATCAAACGATTCAGAATGTCTTGAAATGTCGAAGTTACATAATATTTAAAAAAAATCCTTCAAAAAGCCGATTTTTTCCATTTTATTTGAAACTTATATTTAAAATTTACAACTCCAAAAATTTTTATTACTACTGCACTGTCCATATATATATATATATATATATATATATATATATATCTTTTTAATTATTATTTATTATCTAATTATTGCTAAAGTAAATATTTACTGTATATTTTTTAAATCTTAACGTATTAATTTATAATAAAATGAATAAGATAAAATGGAAATTGTTTCAATAAGAATTATCTAAAAGAATCAAAGTTCAATATTTATTCGTGACTTGCGGAATTGCACATAGTAGGAGAGCTGGTGTTAAAAATACTAATTATATATATATATATATATATATATATAAATAATTTGATTAAAAAGTCATGCGTTACCACCAATAATAATAGTATGAGAGTTTTTAGTATTATAATAATTAAAACTAGTGGTGTATGGCATCGTGTCTTAAAGCAAATTGCTGGAACTTCCCGTACCGTAAATAAACATTCGAGAAATAAAAATAATCAATAATGGTTTTGAATATTACAAATAGATTATTACACACTTATGTGTACGTTTACAAGAGTCCATATTTTTTTAATTTGATTTTTTGTTAATTTAGAAATTTTTTGATAATTTAGATTTTTTTTAGAAAATTTTATAGACAATACCTATATATCAATATTAAAAAAAATCCATACAATATAGTTTTAGATGTTTATAAAAATTTCTAGATTTTTTTAAATGTTACAAGTCCCTGATTTGTTCTACTTATCTTTTTTACAAATCAGCAAATTTTTATCAATTTTGACATCAGCTCTCACACTATTTGTCTGATAATTTAAAGATGTCGTAATTGTTAACATTCAATCTCGAACAATTTACAATGAGAATGTAATCGATTGTAAATAAATAATTGTTTATAAATATATAGATAATTAATATTTTGTATTGGAAAAAGTAAGTGTAGTGTAAATAAGTAAATAGTAAATAGTAAATAAATATATATATATATATATTTATTTATTTATATATTTATGTATCATTTATTACTTTTATTTTTATTTCGATGCAATCAGAAAAAAGAAAGTTTTTCGAAAGTTGCGTTTACAATTTGGTTCCTTTGAGCGAAAAATGCATTCTGTATCATTTGTCGACGACTTTGGTCGAATTATTTAGGTTAACATCAACAATAATAAATTAAAGTAGTTCAAATTCATCTAAAGGTTTTATCTAATGGAGCCATCTAGTGAGGAAATGTGGTACGAGGCGCTACATTCCAGATGACTGATCTTTGCGGAATCGGCGAGGAGATTTTTCAGAAAATGGAATTCATGGGGAATATGCAATGGTAATAATAGTAATAGTACAGATTTGTGGGAAATTCAATTTGCATAAATTTGTCTAATAGATAAATGCCCTACAACAACTCGGTGTACTTTAAAATTGCTGTGTGAAAATGAAAGTTTGTTTTGGGTGTTTTTGTTTGGTTTATGGCTTGTAACTTGATATAGTTTGTTGAATAAATGGTGTTTTCTGAAATTTGTGCAAAATTGTATTGTTTTAATATTGTCTAATATAATAGTACTCTAGAGCAACTCGGTATACTTTAAATTTCCTTGAAATACAGACTATTGTCATGAGTGTATTTATATAAAATATTTATATAGAGTTATTTATTCACCATATCTCTTGTAACTTTTGAATAGTTTGTTTAATGAAATTGCTGTTTTAGTTGAAAATTTATACAAAATTAATTATTTTTGATATTGTCTAATATATTAGAACTCTAGAGCAACTCAGTATACTTTAAATTTGCTTGAAATACAGACTGTGATGATGATTACATATATAGAATATTATATAGAGTGTATTTATTTATTATATTTCTTGTAACTTTTGAATAGTTTGTTTAATCCATTTGCTGTTTAGGAAATTTTGTGCAAAATTAAATTGTTTTATATATTTTCTAATATAAAAATGCTCTACAGCAACTCGGTATACTTTAAAATCGCTTTGAAATACAGTACTCTAGAGCAACTCGGTATACTTTAAATTTGCTTTGAAATACAGACTACTGTGATGAGTGTACATATATAGAATATTTATATAGAGTGTATTTATTCATCATATCTCTTGTAACTTTTGAATAGTTTGTTTAATCCACTTGCTGTTTTAGGAAATTTTGTGCAAAATTGTACTTTTTTAATATTGTCTAATACAAAATGCCCTACAGCAACTCGGTATACTTTAAAATAGCTTTGAAGTGCCAAGTGTGTTGTAAATGTACAGAATGTAAAGTGTATTTGTTTATTATATCTCTTGTAACTTTTGAATAGTTAGTCTAATCCACTTGCTGTTTTAGCGAACTTTGTGCAAAATAGTATTGTTTTAACTATTGTCTAATGCAAAAATGCTCTACAGAAACTCGGTATACTTTAAATTTGCCTTGAAATACAGACTACTGTGATGAGTGTTTTACATATATAGAATATTTATATGGAGTGTATTTATTCATCATATCTCTTGTAACTTTTGAATAGTTTGTTTAATGAAATTGCTGTTTTAGTTGAAAATTTGTGCAAAATTAAATTGTTTTAAATATTGTCTAATATAATAATGCCCTAAAGCAACTCGGTATACTTTAAATTTACCTTGAAATACAGACTACTGTGGTGAGTGTATTTATATAGAACATTTATATAGAGTGTATTTATTTATCATATCTCTTGTAACTTTTGAATAGTTTATTTAGCTGTTTTAGGAAATATAGTGCAAAATTAAATTGTTTTATATATTTTCTAATATAAAAATGCTCTACAGCAACTTGGTATACTTTAAAATCGCTCTTGAATACAGAAGTTTGTTTCGAGTGTATTTATTTAGATTAATTACTTATATACGAAGTAGAGTGTGTGCAGTGCATTTATTTGGCAAATCTTCTGTAACTTTTGAATTTTTGGTCTAATCCAAATAGTGTTTTTGACAAATTTGTTTAAAATTAAATTATTCATAATATTGTCTAATACAAAAATGCCCTACAGCAACTCGGTATACTTTAAAATCGCTCTTCAATACAGAAGTTTGTTTCGAGTAGTATTTATTTACATTAAGTATATAGAGCATAGAATGCAGTGCATTTATTTGGCAAATCTTCTGTAACTTTTAAACTATTTGTTTAATATTTGTTGATAGTATTTTCAGAAAATTTGAGCAAAATTAAATTGTTCATAATATTGTCTAACCCAAAAATGCTCTACAGCATTTAAACATACTTTAAAATAGCCTTTGAATGAGAATATTTTCAGGAGTCAATTTCTTGAGTATGCAAAAACAAGTCACAGTGACTTAATTTTGTCTTGCTAAATTTAAAAACTTTTAAAGTATACCGAGTTGCTCTAGAGACTTATGTTGTTAACAAAACTTATAGAAAATTGAATTTCAACAAATTTCCCAAATATTTTATACAAATCAGACAAACCGTTCAAAAGTTACAAGAGATATGATGAATCAATGCACAAAACTAAGTATATGTAAGAATTGTAGTTTTTAATTTTGTTTTTTTTTAATGCAATTTGAAAGTATACCGATTTGCTGTAGAGATTTATATTGTTAACAAAACTTACAAATAATTCAATTCTCAACATTTTTGCTGGATATTTTATAAACTTTAAACAAACCATTCAAAAGTTACAAGAGATATGATAAATCAATGCACAAACCTGTAAAGCATGTACTTCATAATAATTTCTAATTTTGTACTTCTTTTTTGCTAAATATTTTATTAACTTTAAACAAACCATTCAAAAGTTACAAGAGATAACTAAATATTAATAAATATAATATGTAAGATATAATAATAAAATAAGATAACTAATGATAATCAATGAACAAAACTAAGTATATGTAAGAGAGTTTTTTATTTTGCTTTTTTAAATGCAATTTTAAAGTATACCGAGTTGCTGTAATAAAAATTATAGATAATTTCATTTTCAACAAATTTCCCAAATATTATTCAAATCAAACAACCCGTTCAAAAGTTACAAGACATAGTAAATAAATGCAAAAATCTGTAAAGCATGTACTTCAGAATATTTCTGATGTTGCAATTTTTTTGAAAATTTAAAGTATACTGAGTTGCTTTAGAGCAAAATTTTATAAACAAAACTTATAAAAAATTTAATTTTCAACAAATTTCCCAAATATTTCAATAAGATCCGACAAACCGTTCAAAACTTACAAGAGATATGATAAATAAAAGCACAAACTGTAAGGCACGTACTTCATAATAATTTCTAATGTCGTACTTTTTTTGCAATTTTAAAGTATACCGAGTTGCTCTAGAGCACTTTCGTATAAACAAAACTTATAGAGAATTCAATTTTCAACAAATTTCCCAATATTTTATGCAAATCAGATAAACTGTTCAAAAGTTACAAGAAATGCAATAAATAAATAGCATAGCATGTACTTCATAATAATTTCTGATGTTGTACTTCTTTTTGCAATTTTGAAGTATACCGAGTTGCTCTAGAGCGCTTTCTAAACAAAACTTATAGAGAATTCAATTTTCAACAAATTTCCCAAATAGTTCATTCAAATCAGACAACCCGTTCAAAAGTTAGAAGAGATATACTGAATAATGCATAAACAAATCACTGTACCTCAAATATTTCTCTAAAATTCCTATACATTTTAAAGTATACCGAGTTGCTCCAGAGCACTTTCATATAAACAAGACATACAGATAATTAAATTTTCAACAAATTTCCCGAATATTTTATACAAATCCGACAATCCGTTCAAAAGTTACAAGATATACAGTAAATAAATTCATAAACAAATTACTACACCTTACATATTTTTCCTAATTTTCGTAGTCATTTTGAAGTACACCGAGTTGCTCTAGAGCATTTTCTTATAAACAAAACTTACAGATAATTCAATTCTCAATAATTTTCTCAAATATTTCATTCAAATCCAACAACCCATTCAAAAGTTACAAGAGTTACAACAATTAAATTCCAGGTAGATGCAGAAACAAAACAAGAAGGTAACTTTCAACGAGCTCCGCAGAACGAGCGCCACGATTGCCCTATCTTTACTATCACGTGGTATAGTGCCAAGTGACGTCATAACCCTTATCGAAAAACATCTTTGGAAGCCTTTTCAGTTGCAATAGGTACATTATTCTCTGGATCAGCTATTAATGTTTTAGACGCTGGATGGACTGCATGTAAGTAAAGAGATATCTAGTTTATTAACGAAAAAAATCGAAATTAAAAATTTTTGCATTTCTCGACGTTTTAAAGGTTTCTGAACATTTTGGCATACCTAAAAAAAAAATCAAAAATTACCCAGGCTAAGCACAGTCTAAGCGCCACTCTGGTACAAATGTCTACCCAAGTGCGGTTAGACTGTTTATGAACTGGAGTGTGTGCACTTTTCCAATTTTGTGAGGAAACTATTGAAAAATGTGAAAATGCCGCCAAGCCAAGCACAGTGTAAGTGAAAATGTCGCACAGAATTATTTGCATATGCGTTTAGACTGTGACTATACGGGAGCACTTTTTCAATTTTGTGCAAATTAAATTAAGGCAACTATTTTTTTTTTGAAATTGAATTCGAAATGAAATGACGATTGTTAATGTTCAGTAGATAAATTGATTGATTTATGATTTACATTTGATTTGCTCACTCAGAGTATAACAATAAGATAGTAAAAATAATGAAAGTTACAGTATTTGTAATAATATATTGAAAACGTTTAAAATTTCTCGAATATTCATTACGGCACGGAAAAGTTCCAGCAATTTGCCTTAAGGCACGATGCCATACACCACTAGTTTAAATATAAAATATCATTCAAAAATTTCATATGGAACCATCCTCTTTCAGTTAGATAGGGCAAAACTAGATAAAATTTGCAGCATTTCCTAGGGAACACTTAAATATTAATATTTAAAATTTATTTTAGCACTTCTAATATAATTCATCTAAATTTAAAAAAAATTTATTTTCCCCAAATTATTATTCTTCTATAATAAATTTAAATTTATTTGTTTAAATAATTTATCATTCTTTGTTAAACAAAATATTTGCTAATAAGTATATCTATAAGAAAATCGTAAAATTTTACCTTGAATAATAAATAAACTTTGTGATAAACAAAATATTTGTTAATAAATCATTTTAAACTCGAAAACCACTTTTAAAAAAACACTTATTTAAACTAACATAATTTTAAACAAAAAATCTCTCAATATAATTATTTTTAATAGAAAATTTAATAATTTAAATTCAATAATACACTTTTCACTACACTCTTTATATTATTTAATAATATTTAAATATTTTTAAATAATTATACTTATTAATAACAGAATTAGAATGTTTAGTGAAAAATTTAATTTTATTTTTTTTATTACTTGTGGAAAATTTTAATACCTTTTATTTTTGATTAAATTTACAAATATTCTAACTTTTTAAATAAATAATAATGATGTCACACGTAAACTTATATAGCAAATTGCATTTAAAAGATATTAATAACTGTTTTATAAATTTATTTCAGTTACTATATTATTTTTATTTTAATTAATCACTATTTTAAAACAAAACTATTAATTTTTGATGCTGATTTAATGTCCAAACTAAACTCTCATTTAAAAAAAAAACAAATCATATTTATAATTATCTGAAAATGTTTTATTGTATTTTTAAATTCCCGTAGGGTTTTATTATTACATCTTTTCTTATTTTCCATAAAATATTTTTGTAATTTTGTATTAAAAATTCAAAAAATTACCCAGGCTAAGCACAGTCTAAGCGCCACTCTGGTACAAATATTTTCGCCTAGTGCGTTTACACTGTTTTTTATACTAGAGCACTTTTCCAATTTTGCGAGACTATTGAAAAATGTAAAAATGCCGCCAAGCTAAGCGCAGTATAAGTGAAAATGTCGCACAGAATGATTTGCAAATGCGTTTAGACTGTGACTGTACGGGAGCACTTTTTCAATTTTGTACAAATAAGGCAACTATTTTTTTTATTTTTGAATTTAATTCGAAATGATGCCATTCACCACCAGTTTTGATTCCAATTTACTGACTTTTTGTTTTTTCTATAGCAACTGTGTTACCAGCTCTCATACCATTGCTGAAACCAAAAATTATATTCTGTCACGTGAGTGCTGAGGAAATTCTGATCCCAGTAATCAACGGCAATGGGTTGGAGGACACACATATTATTATTATGGAGGTGACTCTAATTATGGATATCAGACTTATGAGGAGTTGGTGGAGGAGTTTGGACAGTCTGAGGATTTGGATACGTACAGGTGAGTTAAGGCAAATTGCTGGAACTTCCCGTACCGTAATATTCGAGAAATTTCAACGTTTTCAAATATATTATTGCAAATACTGTAACTTTCATTATTTTTGCTATCTTGTTATATCTGAGCAAATCAAATGTAAATCATAAATCATAAATCGATTTATCTCCAGAACATTACAATCGTCATTTCATTTCGAATTCAATTTCAAAAAAAAAATAGTTGTCTAATTTTGCGACAAAATTGAAAAAGTGCTCCCTCATAGTCACAGTCTAAACGCATTTGCAAATAATTCTGTGCGACATTTTCACTTACACTGTGCTTAGCTCGGCGGCATTTTCACATTTTTCAATAGTTTGCACAAAATTGGAAAAGTGCACCACTACATAAACAGTCTGAACGCACTTAGGTAAACATTTGTATCGGAGTGGCGCTTAGACTATGCTTAGCCTGGGTAATTTTTTCAATTTTTAATCACAAAATTACAAAAATATTTTATGGAAAATAAAAAAAGTTGTATCTTCGAAATGGCGGGACCTGCCTTTGCCAAATTTTACCGGGTCCAAATTTCATTTTAGTCAGTAGGTTTTTTTTCTCTTTACAGTTTCTTAAAACTCCTTTGTCATTTTACAAATCTTCAGGTTGCTCGTCAGTAGAATCCCTTTTGCCTAATATTTTCATTTGCTCGTCGATAGAGTCCCTTTTTCTTACAAATTTTTATTTGCTCGTCAGTAGGGTCCCTTTCTCCCAATATTTTTATTTGCGTATCAGAAGAGTCCCTTTTTTTACAAACTTTTATTTGCTCCTCAATAAGTTCCTTTTGTCCTAATATTTTAATTTGCTCGTCAGTAGAGTCCTTTTTTTCTCTTTGTCTTTTTATTTGCTCGTCAGTAGAGTCCCTTGTTTCTAATATTTTAATTTACTTGTCAGTAGAGTCCCTTTTTTCTCTTTGTATTCTTATTTGCTCATCAGCAGGGTCCCTTTTTCCCAATATTTTTATTTGCTCGTCAGTAGAGTCCTTTTTTTCTGATATTTTCATTTGCTCGTCAGTAGAGTCCCTTTTGTCCTCATATTTTAATTTGCTCGTCAGTAGAGTCGCTTTTCAAAATATTTTAAGCAAAATTTTGCTTGTCAGTAGAGTCACTTTTTCTTACAAATTTTCATTTGCTTGTCAGTAGAGTCCCTTTTTTCTTTTTGTATTCTTATTTGCTCGTCAGTAG
Organism: Ctenocephalides felis; assembly: GCF_003426905.1. Classification (NCBI taxonomy): domain Eukaryota; kingdom Metazoa; phylum Arthropoda; class Insecta; order Siphonaptera; family Pulicidae; genus Ctenocephalides; species Ctenocephalides felis. Next base: position 22,258,241 of record NW_020539727.1, read on the forward strand.
AGTTCTTTTTTTCTAATATTTTCATTATGCTTGCCAATCATTACAAATTGAATCACACACACATTCATATTTTTTGAGGTATGCCTTAAAAAATGTTCAGAAACGTTCAAAATGTCGAGAAATGCAAACATTTTTATTTGCGATTTTTGGCCCATTACTATAACCACCCTACGGGAAGTTAAAAATAAGTGTATCCAAATTTGAGTTCGTAACTAAATTTGATCTATTTTTAGGCCTACAACCATCGAGGACATTCACAAGACGACAGCAGCAATTTCTTGTACAAGTGGAAGCACAGGGACTCCAAAAGGTGTTATGGTACCACATGCAGCCTTGCACCAACTGATTACACCTTTAAGAGGGTAAGTTAAAGGATTTTGTAAAAGTTAAAGAACAAGGAGAGGTTAAATTGCGATTCCAGTGAACTTTTTGGTGTCAGCGATAACCCGAAATCTGAACATACAGAATGAGTATGCCAATGGAAGTCCGGTGTCAGGGGTAGAGTAAATTCGTTAACCCGAGAACTGGGCGTACCTTTTAAGTAGCCAACGGAAGACCAGTTAGAAGTCTATATTGTTTTTTAACTTCCGAAGAAGAAGTTTATGTTTTCATCAAAAAATCCGATTCGCTAATTTTATGTTTTATCGACGTTTTCAAGCCATTCTGAATCGAATGAGACCAAATTTGGAAAAAGTATGTGTGTGTGTGTGCGTGTATGTGAACAGATTTTTTGCCGTAAATCGACGTTTTCTCAAAAACGGTTTGACCGATTTTAAAATTCAAAAGCCATTTGATGAATCTCGAGAAGTGAAGTGAAAAATTTTTCGTCTACGTTTTAGCCCGCAATTCTAATCGATTTTGAAAATTCAAAAACCGTTCGAAAGATATTGGTTGGGAATCGTGCTGATTACTTCTCGGTAAAGATCGACGGAGCCATTTTCTTGTAATAAAGTTTTTAAACAAAAAAAATCGACGATTTTTATTATTTTTTTTGACGGTAGATACCATAGTCTTTTAGAGCATACTAAAATATTATGGCCCTACAATAACTCATTTAGCTTTAAAAATTCATCAAAGTTTGCAAAAATTAGTATCGTTCTTTTGGCATTTGTCAAAATTAGACCTTTGATCGACCTTTTCTCAGAAACGCCTGAACCGATTTTAGAAATTTAAAAGCCAATTGATGTATCTCAATGAGAACTATCGTTTGTCAGTTATGTGAGACGATCTGCCAAACCGTTTCTTTGTAATTTGAAAAAAAGTGTTAAACTTTTCGTCCACATTTAAGCTCAAACTACTGAATCGATTTTAAAAAATCAAAAACTGTTTGAAAGATATTAGTTAAGAATGATACTGATTAGTTTTAGGTGAGAATCTAACGAGCCGTTTCCTTTTAATTAAATGTTGGAAAAAAAATTTAAGCCGATTTTTATGGAACGTTTTTTGGCGATATATATCATGGTCTTATAGCACTTACTGAAAAATTACGGCCTTACGACAAGTACTTTAATTTTGAAAATTCATCAAAGTTTGAGAAAATGAGTAGTGTTTTTGACATTTGTTAATATTACAATTGAAGGATTTGCTTTTAGAAAATACTCCGAGTTAACGTGTTCATTCGTTTTCAATTATGTGTAATATATCCACTCGGAATACTCTTAATCGCTCATAAATAAATTTGTTCAATATTGATTAAGTCAATTATTTACACATACCGGGAAGTTCATGTAACTTGCCTCAAGGCTAAATACCAATACCAACTAGTTCAATTCTTGATCCATGATCAATTGCTATCTTCATTGTATCACGTCGGGGTAACAGAAATAAATAAATTAGTAGAAATATATTTCTATGTTTTATAAAAATGTATTAAAAATTATCATTATCAAAACTATACAAAATGTCATGACATTAATAATTGTTTCCCACGCCAATAATTGCTATTTTATTAATTTAACATTTTTACGGTTTTAAATAAGTATAAACCTTTCAACCTTGTGCAAGAATTTTGAGCTTGACTGGTGGTCAAATAGACTTTAATATGATGAACTTGATGATGAACATTGTATTTAATGTTCGAATGCTTTTTTCAGCTCTTTTTTTTCAGAAGCGAAATTTGTGCATCTACTATGATCATTATAAAATTACTATCCTTTTAATATTAATTATGAATAAGCTTGACAAGAGCCTGAAATAATATCTATTATTATTGATTACGGCTTGCTTATGAATAAATAAATAAATAAATAAATAAAATATGGGAATTAAATATATAAATGTATATATCGATTTATACATGATTATATAGACACTAACTGTCTCAGTTTGTATGGGAATTGGATATATAAATGTATATATTGATTTATACATGATTATAATATATGGCCTAAGTGCCATAGTTTGTATGTGAATTGGATATATAAATGTATATATGGATTTATACATGACTATATATACACTAACTGTCTCAGTTTGTATAGAAATTGGATATATAAATGTATATATTGATTTATACATGATTATATATGGCCCAACTGCCTTAGTTTGTATGGGAATTGGATATATAAATGTATATATTGATTCATACATGACCATATATATACTAGCTGTCCCAGTTTGTATGGGAATTGGATATATAAATGTATATATTGATTTATACATGACCATATATATACTAGCTGTCCCAGTTTGTATGGGAATTGGATATATAAATGTATATATTGATTTATACATGACCATATATATACTAGCTGTCCCAGTTTGTATGGGAATTGGATATATAAATGCATATATTGATTTATACATGATTATATATGGCCTAACTGCCTTAGTTTGTATGGGAATTGGATATATAAATGTATATATTCATTTATACATGATTATATATGGCCTAACTGCCTTAGTCTGTATGGGAATTGGATATATAAACGTATATATTGATTTATACATGATTATATATGGCCTAACTGCCTTAGTTTGTATGGGAATTGGATATATAAATGTATATATTCATTTATACATGATTATATATGGCCTAACTGCCTTAGTTTGTATGGGAATTGGATATATAAATGTATATATTGATTTATACATGATTATATATGGCCTAACTGCCTTAGTTTGTATGGGAATTGGATATATAAATGTATATATCGATTTATACATGATTATATATGTCCTAACTGCCTTAGTTTGTATGGGAATCGGATATATAAATGTATATATTGATTTATACATGATTATATATGACCTAACAGCCTTAGTTTGTATGGGAATTGGATATATAAATGTATATATTTATTTATACATGATTATATATGGCCTAACTGCCTTAGTTTGTATGGGAATTGGATATATAAATGTATATATTGATTTATACATGACCATATATATACTAGCTGTCCCAGTTTGTATGGGAATTGGATATATAAATGTATATATTGATTTATACATGATTATATATGTCCTAACTGCCTTAGTTTGTATGGGAATCGGATATATAAATGTATATATTGATTTATACATGATTATATATGGCCTAACTGCCTTAGTTTGTATGGGAATTGGATATATAAATGTATATATTGATTTATACATGATTATATATGGCCTAACTGCCTTAATTTGTATGGGAATTAGATATATAAATGTATATATTGATTTATACATGACCATATATATACTAGCTGTCCCAGTTTGTATGGGAATTGGATATATAAATGCATATATTGACTTATATATGACCATATATATACTAGCTGACCCAGTTTGTATGCGAAATGGCAAAAAATAAAAAATAAAATTAAAAAAAAAACAAACAGAAAAAAGAAAAAAAAATAAAAAATAAATTAAAAAATTAAAAAAAAAAAAAAAAAATAAAAAAAAGATATATAAATGTATATATTGTTTTATACATGAATTAAATGTATATATTGTTTTATACTTCATTATACATATGAACTAGCTGTCCTAGTTTCTATGACAAGAGCCTGGAATAATATCTATTATTATTGATTACGGCTTGCTTATAAATAAATAAATAAGTAAATAAATAAATTAACTAATACTTTTTTTTTCCAGAGCCGATCTAAACGGCATGACAGTCTTCACAAACTCCGGTATGTCTTGGGGCTCCGGACTATTCATATTAATCTCCGGATTAATCGGCGGAGCCAGACGAGCTTTTACCAAAGAACCATTTAACGAAGAAAACTTATTAAGAATTATGCGCGAATACAAGGTAACACCAAAAACCCATCAAAACCCAATAAGTCACCAACTGACACCAATTTTTTCCAGCCAGGCCTGATGCTACTATCTTCTTACCAATTGTCTCTGATGAATTTGTATTTACAAGATAAGGAAGATCTTGCAGAACCATTTGGAGGTTAGTAATATAATAAATGAATTTGTGAAGGAATTAGTGCAGTAAACGGAGCGTTTTGTGTCTGAATTTTTTTACTGTGCTCCAATTCGCATAAAATTTTGGAATTAGGTTCATCTTACCCTCAAGTTCAAAAGTAATAACAATTCTGAAAATGACACCCTTTCTCTATTCTGTAATTACATTTTTCAAAATAACGCCGGAAATCGATAGAAGAACTAATAAAAAAAAAAGTTTTTTTAAAAAAACTAATACTTTTTAAGTTACTGGCCACTAAAAATTCATATATTTTTAGCGTTTTTCTTCGTTTTTTGCAAATATCTCTTAAAATATACATTTTAACGAAAATCATGTAATGAACAAAATAATGTCAATAAAATTCTTAATAAATCGGTGTTACATAAAGTGTTCTAGGAATAATATCAAGCTAGATTTGAAAGAGCAAAGTCGTTTTTTATTTCGTTCAAGATTTAATTGTTGTATTTAAATCCATCGAAGTGGCGAAGTTTTACATGTTATGCATTTCGGTGAAATTGCGTTTTATAGTTCTCAACATAAATTTTAAAATGAGTCCTGTTACAAGTTTTTTGCGTGTAAAATGAGTGAGCTATCATGCAAATAAGAAGCATATACGATGTTTTTTTCTTTTAAATCATATGGTTTAATGAGCGCCATTTCCACCAGAATTAAAGTAATTCTCATTCCATCTAGAATTCACTTTACTGTAGACATCTTGATGTATTCTAGCAGATTCACTACTTTTGTACAAAATATTTTCAGAAAACTCACGATTTTATAAAAACTTTTTTTCCGTTTTTTTTTTTAAATCAAACTTATTCTCATTATATCTCAAAAAGAATAAAAAATACGTATAAAAGCATATAGATAAAATCTAAGGGATCTTTCTGGCTTCTTACTGTTTTTACAGAGTTATGATTGTTTAAAGAGTGCGCGGCCGCGCAATCAGAGTCTCTCTCGAGCCCTTTAACCCTTCGCCGTTTCAAAATGAGAGGAGTTACGAAAAAAATTATGATAAAAAAAGTTGTAGCCCTTTTATTAACCTTTCAAATGGTATATTACAAATTGTGATGGAGCCGAAAGTAAAGGAGTTATGACCCGAAAACTAATAGAATAACAATTAATACTGCAATTTAGTACATGTATGTAATGTAATCGAAGAAAATATGTACGTACATGCATAAAAAAGTATTAATTTCTTAATAAACATTGATTTTCATTGATATCTATGTATGTAATTGTTATTTTTAATAAATACACAGCATTATTCTTCATACATTCGATTATCCGAATGCCCACCGACAACAATTAGTCCGGTTAATCGACGTTCTACTTTATATATATGCTTATGTGTATTTATGTATAATAAAAACGTATAATCAATGGGTAATTTTAAGAGTGGATATGGTAATTATTTTCGAAAAATTTAAATACCATTCATATCATTTTGAATTTCTTAATTTTCTTTCAATTTCAAAATAATTTCTTCGAACAATTTTTCATCACGGGGTCTAAAAATGGTTAAAAATTTGATAATCAAGTAGAAAATATGAAATATTATTTACTTTATACGTAATTCTTATTATACAATACCGAAATTTATTTTTAAGTTTTTTTTTTCAATTTAGAGGTTGTTTGAAGAGTTTTAGGGTTTTCACGGAGTTGAAAATGATTTTATTGCAAGGTAAATGTATTAAAAATATTTTTCAATTATATCCTTTAATATTAAAAACGTTTTCTAGCGATAAAACGGCTCAATAGTCACTTATTCATTAAGGGGTCGCAACCCAAATTGTTTTCACTTTTGAACTTGAGGTTAAAATGAACCTAATGCCAAAATTTCATGCAAATTGGAGCACAGTAAAAAAATTCAGAGTAAACTCTCCGTTTACTGAACTAAATGTGATTGTAGATTTTGATTGTTTTAGATGTAATGTTGCTGTTTGCTGTTGGTTCCAAATTGTCACCACAACAGGTCGAAACTATGCAAAAACATTTGAAAAATGGTAAATTGGTGGTTTCTTATGGATTGACTGAATGTATGGGTGGAACTACTACTATAACTTGTGCAGAATATAGACCAGGAACTGTTGGACACGTTTTGATGAACACAGAACTAAAGGTAAGGCTTTTTGATCAAAAACACCAAAAACTAGTGGTGTATGGCATCGTGTCTTAAGGCAAATTGCTCCAAAACTTCCCGTACCGTAATGAAATATTCGAGAAATTTTAAACGTTAATAACAAATACTGATGCTTTCATTATTTTTGCTATCTTGTTATATCTGAGCAAATCAAATGTAAATCATAAATCAATTTGGTGAACATTAACAATCGTCATTTCATTTCGAATTCAATTTAAAAAAAAAAACATTTGCCTAATTTGCACAAAATTGAAAAAGTGCTCACGTATAGTCACAGTCTAAACGCATTTGCAAATAATTCTGTGCGACATTTTCACCTATACTGTGCTTAGCTTGGCGGCATTTTCACATTTTTGAATAGTTTTTCACAAAATTGGAAAAGTGCTCCAGTATAAAAAACTGTCTAAACGCACTTGGGTAAGCATTCGCACCAGAGTGGCGCTTAGACTGTGCTTAGCCTGGGTAATTTTTTGAATTTTTAATCCAAAACTACAAAAATATTTTATGGAAAATAAAAAAAGGTGTAATAATTTTTTATCCTCAAAATCAATTGTTTTGTCAATGCAAGTAGAAGGTTTTTTTTAGATCATTCAAATTGGACGCTTAGTTTTCTAAAAAACTGTCATTTTTTGCACATTTAGCTTTGTATCTCCGAAACCGTTGGACCTGCCTTTGCCAAAAACTAACCACCACTTCTCTCCGTCATTGCGAATTGAATCATTCAAATCGGTTGATCCGTGCGCCCGAAAACGTGGACGAAAAATTGTATCCATACACACATACACACACACATCTTCTGAGGTGTGCCAAAATGTTCAGAAACCCCTAAAACGTAAAGAAATATAAAAAATTTCAATTTCGATTTTTGGACGATTACAATAACTCTACGGGAAGTTAATAACTAGATGTGGATTCAGAGATATGACAAATGTTTTAGATTTTCTAGATTATTTAAAAAAACAACACTTTTATTACAGTATAGTATTAAGCAATATTGTAGCTTATAAAAATTACTATAAGACATATTACAAGTTTTTTGTAACTTAATTTTTTTAACCAATTTTATTTTCTAATGTTAGATGTCATTCTGTGAGTCTATTTGAACAACGTCCTCTTGACATTTTTTTTTAATTATTTAAAAAATTAGCATTTTTATTGTAATATAGTGTTAAGCAATTTTGTAGCCTATAAAAATTACTATATAACGTATTATAACATATTTTATATGAATGAAAAGTTTAGAACAAAATAAATTGCAAAAGCTCTGGAATTACGGATGACCAATGTTTAGTTCTTCTCAAATATTTCAAAATTGATAATTTTTATCATAGAATAGTATTATGCAATTTTTTTAGCTTACAAAATTTTCTATGAAACATGTCATAATAATTTTTTGTAATTCTATAAAATTTGAGGAAAAACGCAGATTATACAATTCCACATACAAAATTTGTGAATGTGAAAAAACAAAAATTTCATATAAAACTGCCCCTATTCAGTTAGACAGGGTGAAACTACATAAAATTTACAACATTTCCTAAGAAACACTTTTATACACTCCCATATAAAAGTTTTGAATAAAACGACTTTGAATTCGATATTATTCTTAAGCAATAAATATAGAAAATTATTTTTTGAATTCTTAATCCAAAATTACAAAAATATTTTATGGAAAATAAAAAAAAGATGTAATAATTATCCTCAAAAGCAATTGTTTTGTCAATACAAGCAGAAAGTTTTTAAGATCATTCAAATCGGACGCTTTTTTGCCATTTTTGGCCAACTGATGTATCCTTTACCTTTGTAGATTGTGGATACTTCTACAGGAGAAACTTTAGGGCCAAATCGGCAAGGTGAGATGTATCTACGTGGCCCTACAATGTTAGGGTATTATGGTCGTCCTGAAGCAACTTCTGAAGTTTTGGATCCAGAAACTGGTTGGTTTAAAACTGGTGACATCGGTTATTATGATGAAGATCACTATGTGTACGTCACTGATAGAATTAAGGAGATTGCCAAATACAAAGGAATTTATGTAAGCTTTCGGTTGACAACTGTGGGTCCAATATAAATATAAATATAAATAGGGAATGCAATACCGATGGAAAATTTCAATACCGATATTTTGGTAATTTTTCATTTTAAAACCGGAATACCGGTAAATTACCGGTATTTTTATTATCTTAAACAAACGTAAACAAAATCCAAAGTTACTAGTACAAATATAAAAAATGTATATACAACTACAACTATATCCAACTAAACAATAAAATAAAACAATAAGTTTATTTTTTTTAAATAATAAACTAACAAAATTATATCCATTTTAATTAATTAATTATCACTATCGAGTATATTGAGTACTTTGCATCAAAAACAAACCTATGAGTAAGAAAGACCAAAAACTCATAAAAAATCATATTACATTATTATAATAAACTGTATTGTCTGTATCCGATGTGTTAAATTAGCATAATCTCCGATATTTACAAAAAAAATTCTACACAAACCTAAAATCGGATACGTTGTCGAGATAAATAATTAGTTACTATAATTGTTGAGTATTGTTATTTAAAACAATGCGATGCTTCTATAGTATTTTCAAACTACGAAACGTTTTCGAAAAATAATATTTTATAATTGCAATAAGAAGCAAACATATTTAGTAATTATCACAATTATTATGTATGAAGTTAGAAAAAATTAAAGATTACGCAGGGGTAATCTGTATGACAAAAAATATTTTGGCGCAAATATCAATTAAAAAACCGTTACATTTTTACATAAGATGAAACAAATATAATTATCTATCAGTCTAATTCTATTTATTGTAACACGATATGAAGCCCTTAGTAAAGCAATAAATATTCAGTTTAATGACGAGTTGAGATAATATTTGACATTTGTTTCTCTTATAAAATCACTTGAAGATATAGCTGTTTATGCGATTATGGAATTTAAGGGGCACAACTAGTGTAACCGCCTCAAAAAAGGTGATTTTTGGAAATTTATATTAAAAAAACTAAACTACTTTATCAATTATTTCAAAATTTTAGGAATATATTTATACATGTTTTAAGAACACATAGTAAAATTTTTGAAGAAAAAAATTAAATATTTTTAAAGTTATCGTCGATCTCCAACAAAAAAAGGCCCTTAACTGCTGCAGTGATTCCGGCCTTCTACGTGAATGAAATAAAAAAAAAAAAATCTCGTTAAACTAGATAATATTGTCTGTAAAATGAACTACGATATGATTACGAAATAAATCAAAAATTGACAAAATGGCGGCGTTTTTTTTTAAAAAAAGTCGAATTGTACCCAAAATTTCGGTCGTTTTTCGACTGCCAAAAATCGATTTTTGAACCGATCAAAAAATCGATAGTTCATTTTACGGAGAACTATATACAGAACATGTAAAAAAAATTCGATAGTGATCGTATCATTTGTTTTTGAGTAATCGTTGCAGCAAATTCGGAAAATGCTGTTTCGAGAAATATAAAATAATCGTTATACAATATTTTATATACTTTTTAAATGGCTGTAACTCAAAAACTATTTGAGGTATCGATTTGAAATTTTAATATGTTATTTTTAAAGGTGTAATCTACCGAAATATGAAAAAAACAAAAATCGATTTTTTCGAAATTTCATACTAGTTGTGCCCTTAAAGATAAATTTGTTCCGAGAAATTTAAACTTTAGTGTATTATGTGTCAAATAGCGCTTATGTAATAATACCGAAAATACCGGTATTTTTGGGATAAATACCGGTAAAAATACCGCCAGAAAATCGGGCGGTTTACCAGTAATTCGGTATACCGGTATTGCATTCCTTAAATATAAATATAAATATAAATATTTGGCAGTCATCAGTCTTTTACTTTGTAGATAAATCCAAGTGATATAGAAATTGTGATATCAAGACATCCTTCTGTAAGAAGTTGTGCAGTGGTTTCTGTACCAAATGACGAAGTTTGCGATTTGATGGTCGGTTTTGTTGAACTTTTACCAGATTACAAAGACAAGGTTACTGCCCAGGAATTGGAAATATACACCAATGGTAAGTACCCAAAAATGATGATACCTTTGGTTTGAGTAAATAACCAAATTTGGTTCTTTTCGTCAGAAAATGTCCAGGATTACGAGAAACTCCGAGGTGGTTTATACATTTTGGACGAACTACCAGTTTTGACCCATGGCAAAATTGCTAAAGCTTTGCTCAAGCAAAAAGCAAAAGAAATGCTGAACGAGATCATGAGCAAATTTAATAACAAATTGTTATCTAGAATGTAAACCTATAGTTGTTAATAGATTAAGTCATGTAGTTGTATTTATTAATTATTGCAATTAAAAATAAATAGTTGTTACAAACAGCCTTACCAGCTCTTTATCTATTGATTGTTAATTAATAAATGAAAAATAACAACATTTAGGATCAGAAACATGAGCCTAGGTAATACAAAACGCACTCATTTATTATATCTCTTGTAACTTTAGAAATGGTCATTAAAGTTAATAGGAATGTTTTGCAAATTTGTTCAAAATTAAATAATCTATAAATTTTTCTAACACTATAAAGTCCTACAGCAACTCGGTATACTTAAAAATGCATTTGAAATCAGAGAAGTGCACTCAGGGGACACAAAACGCATTTATTTATTGTATCTAGTGTAACTTTTAAATAGTTTGTTTAATTTAAACGAAATATTTGACAAATTTGTACAAAATTATAAAATCTTGAACATTGTCTAACATTATAAAACCCTACATCAACTCGGTATACTTTAAAAAAGCATTTAGAAATAAATAAATATCTTCAATAAACTCGATTGAAAACAGTATATAAATGACCTGAAGTAATGTGCACCGGGCGCATTTATTTATAATATTTTTCATAACTTTTGAACAAATTAAACCTAATATAAATGGAATATTCGACAAATTTGTTTAAAATTGAATAATCTATGAATTGTTCTAATATTATAAAATCCTACAGCAACTCGGTATACTTTAAAATGCATTTGAAATCAGAGAAGTGCACTCAGGGGACACAAAACGAATTTATTCATTATATCTCTTGCAACTTTTAAACTGTATGTCAGATTTTGTTGAAACCTCTGGCTAATTTTTGTAAAATTAAATCATATACAGTATTGTCTAATATTATAATGACCTACAACAACTTGGTATACTTTAAAATTGGGTTCGAATCTTGAATAATAATTTTTGCTCGTACAACTATGTGAAAGTACTTGTTCTGCAAAATATGTTTAATATAGTATCACTAAAATATAAAATGTTATGCGTTTTATATTTTATAATAAAGTTCAATTTATAGTAATTATTTTTTACACCAAAATATTTTAAATTTACTTTTAAAATATAAAAAAAAAGATTTTTTTAAATTAATGAAGTAATTGCTACTATAAACAAAATAATTTTTGTACGGACGTACTTTTTTATAAATAGTCACATAAATTTGTTTCTTTACGAAATTTTACAGGTTTAATATTTTTACCATTAAAATAAATATATAAAGTATGACATATCCAAATTACAGCTTTTTACAACAAATATTTTACCCACAGCAATTTTTCAAAAACATATCTTTTGTTTTTCAGAAACTAACGAATAAATTACATACTCAAAACGCTTTAAAAATCGTACGCACTTTTCCGAAAATTGTGTAAATAAAGTTGCTGTAGTATAAAAATGTTTATACTTTGATAATTTTAGCATTTAAATAAATATATAAAGTATGACATATTCAAATTACAACTCTTTACAACAAATGTGTTAGCCACAGCAATTTTTCAAAACATATTTTTGGTTTTTCAAAAACCAACGAATAAATTACATACTAAAACGCTATAAAAATCGAACGTACTTTTCCTCAAATTTGTAAATAAAGTTGCTGTTGTATGAAAATTTTGCACTTTGATAATTTTAGCATTTAAGTAAATATATAAAGTATGACATATCCAATTTACAATATTTTACAACAAATATTTTAGCCACAGCAATTTTTCAAAAATATATCTTTCGTTTTTAAGTAACCAACGAATAAATTACATACCTAAAACGCTCTAAAAATCGTACGTAGTTTTCTGCAAATTTGTAAATAAAGTTGCTGTTGTATGAAAATTTTGCATTTTGATAATTTCAGTATTTAAACAAATATATTAAAAATAGCATATCCAAATTACAACCTTCTGCATCAAATAGTTTTACCACAAAAATTAATCAAAGTCTGAATTTTTGTTATAAAAACACTATTTATGCACTACTTCGGACATTAGTGCATAATTCTATAAATTTATGAAAAAATTATGGTTTAATATTTTTAATAATTAAACAAATATATATTAAAAATAACATATCCGAATTACAACTATCTACATAAAATAGTTTTACGACAAAAATTTATCAAAGTCCAAAATTTTGTTGTATAATCACAATTTAGGTATCACTCTAGAAAATCACTCATCATAGTGAAACGAAATTTTTTTTTAATTAAAAAAATATTATATAAATATATAAATATACAAATATACATATATATATACATATATATATATATATATATATATACATATATATATATATAATTTTCTGATTGTTTAGTTTTGACAATGACGATGTTTGTTACAAGGTTACTGATACAAAAAGCATCTAAAGTCTTCTTATATCATTAAAGTATTTAAATATATGATTCTGTAAATTTGTAGCACGCTAAAATAGACAAGGAGCTATTAAAAAATACTCAGAATTTTAAAAAAAAACATTAAAATAAAAAAAAGTACTCGAACTTATATAAAAAATTTGAATAAATTAGTCAAAAACAACTCATACTGAACAAAAAATTAACAAGACATATTTTTTCAAATTAATTTTTAAATTAAAATCCTGATAATAAATATTAAAAATAATTTGCACATTATATTTATTAATAATTAGTAAAATTATATTTTCAGGATTTTTCACCAAAAAAAACTCTACTGAACCAAAATTTACCCAAAATACTTGCACTACACTTTTTTGCAGTACCAAAAAAAATGTTTTATCATCAAATTTCTTTTATCAAAGAAAAGAAAACTGGGTTGGAACATTATAAATTTATTTCCTATATTTAAGGATATGCAAAATAATGATTTTTTCTATAAATATCCCCATCGTTAAAATAATGAGTCTGTAATTTCACAAAATCGCATTCTAATTTATTATTTATGAGAAGAACAGTAGTTTTCTAAGGACGTATATATATGTATAATTTCCAGTGCAAATAATTAATAAAGACAGTGACGTAGATTGTCATTTTTTTAATGATAAGCAATTAATAGATAGGGCACTTGAGAGGAAGAAAAATTGTTTGGATAAAATTAAAACTCTTAAGATAATTTGAGATAAAACTTGAGATTAGAAAATTGGATTAATTTTATGTTTTTAGACAAAAACCAAGAAAATGTTCCGAATTTTCTATTTATTGCTTAAGAATGAAATATCATCGAATTCAAAGTCGTTTTATCCAAAACTTATATATCGGAGTGTATAAAAGTATTTTATAGGAAATGTTGTAAATTTTATCTAGTTTCACCCTATCTAACTGAAAAGGGGCGGTTTCATATGAAATTTTTGAGTTATTTGACAAAAACCAAAAAAATGTCCCGAGATTTCTATTCATATTAAGTCACCCAAAACAAATAAATTTCACTTCTTTAATAAAGTATGTTTAAGGTAATAAAAATTTAATTAAATTTAATAAAAATAAACATTTAAAAAAATTATTTATATGAACTTACCATTTGTGCAAAACTAGTTTTATTTCCTCATCGTCCTCCATCTGAAAAAAATATAAAAAAAGTTTTATTATAATAATAATGAATATTTAAAAAAACAACTGAATATTCAGTCTATTTTTTCTAATAAATTTGAGTAGAAAATTAATATAATATAATAAAAAGATAAATCAAATATCATTTATATTTATATTTTGCATTTATATTTATATTTTGCATTTATATTTACATTTATATTTATATTTACATTTGCAAAAAATTATCAAAACAAACAAATTCTATAAAATGACAAATTTATCTTTTGTTAATAAAAATAAAATAAAGAAGATCTAGAAAGACAACATGAATAACAATATACAAAATTAAATTAAATATATTAAATAAATATATAAAATATTTGTTATGAATAATAAATAGTATAAAAAATAAATTCGAATGTGTTAAATTTAATAGTCTTAAAAAAATTGATTTAATATAGGGTCCGCCAAATAATTTTTTTTTACAAACTACTGAATATTTTCTAAATTTTTTTTTCATTTGAAAGAACAATTCTTTCAGTTAATAATGAAATTAATTCAGTTAATAATGATTATAATAATTTTATTCAAAAATGAAGAAAAAAAGCCTATATATATTTGCCTACAAAAGTAGCTACTAACTATCTTAATTTCTAAAATTTCTAATTATAATTGTGGTAGAAAATTTTTTTTTTTAATTTTCTAGTACTAGTATTTTTTAGATTTTATTCCGAGAGTCTCTAATATTCTTATTACTTTTTCTTCTCCCAGCTCCCAGTCTATCTAAGATTACAGAGGAACTTAGTCAAACAATGTTAGTACATGACTTGCACATAATATTATTTGATATTTATATCACTCAGGAAAGAAACTATTATTTGAATTTCAGACGTGATTTGAGAACATCTCAAATATCATCTAATTCAACAAAATAAATTTAATTTTATTTAATTAATTAATTAAATAATTGATTACTTGTTAATTGATTAGGTTTGTTTTGTTTTGTGTGTGAACAAAAAGTAAACAAATTTTTGAGTAAATAAGCAAAAGGTTAAAAATCAAGAAGGTTTTATCAGAGTGAGTATTAATAATTATATATATATATATATATATATATGTATATATATATATATATATATACATATATATATATATATGTATATATATATACATACATATATATATATACATATATATATACATTGGTTTATTATATGAGAGTATTAACCCAGAGAATTTTAAGCTCTTTCGTCAAACTTTAAAAATTATTTAAAAATATTAATAGTGTGTATAAATTTTTGTAATTTTAATATGTTTTACCTAGATGTATCTATTTTAACGACAAACACTAAAATTGATGATTTTTTTTAAGTATAATATGTAATAGTAACTAAAATCTAAACAATATACCCAAAAATCATTTAGGTTTGTGATATAAGTATTTACTTGTATGTCGAACTTTGAAAATTATTTAAAAATATTAATAGTGCCAATAAATTTTTGCAATTTCAATATGCTACACCTAGATGTACCCATTTTACCCACAAATACTAAAATTGATGATTTTTTAAGTATAATATATAATAGTAATTAAAATCTAAAGAATACCTGCAAACATTATTTGGGTTTGTAATACAAGTATTTACTTGTAAGTCGAACTTTGAAAATTATTTAGAAATATTAATAGTGTCTCCAAATTGGTTCAATTTTTATATGTTTCACCTAGATGTATCTATTTTAACGACAAAAACTAAAATTGATGATTTTTTTTTAGGTATAATATAAATTATTATACCTTTGAAAATTATTAAAAAATATTAATAAACAGTCTAAGTTTATGAAATTTTAATATGTTTTACCTAGATGTATCTATTTTAACTTAATTTCTTTCAATTCCAAAATTTAATAATGTTAATATTTAAATAAATGTATAAAATATCATTTATCCCAATTGCAGATTTTTACAGCATTTTTTTTAATATTTACAGATCCACAAATTTCTAAAAATGATTCCAAGTCTAGAAGAAAATGTCCTAAGGGGCGAAACAGTGAGTATGGACGATTTCAAAGGAATCGGAGAAACAGTTTTTGAAAAAATGGTGCAATATGGTGACAATATTGCCATGGTAAGTAAATGATTATATAAAATAATATACAGTAAGGAACAATCACGAATTTTTAGTATGAATACCAATTTTTTGAATCATCAATTTTTTGAAATGCCAATTTTTTGGAATACCAAATTTTTTTAAATACCAATTTTTTTAAATGCCAATTTTTTCAATTACCAAATTTTTCAAATACCAAATTTTTTAAATGTCAATTTTTTTAAATGTCATTTTTTTTAAATGTCAATTTTTAGAGTTACCAATTTTTAGAGTTGCCAATTTCTTGAAATACCAATTTTTTAAAATACCAATTTTTTTAAATACCAATTTTTTAAACAACAATTTTCTTAATTACTATTTATTCTGGATACCAATTATCTTAAATACCAATTTTCTTAGATACCATTTTTTCTAGATACCAATTTTCCTGAGAACCAATTACTCTAAATACCAATTTTCCAGGTTACCAATTTTTCTGGATTCCAATTTTCCTAGAAACCAAATTTCATAGATACCAATTTTTTATGACACCAATTTTGTAGGATACTAATTTTCTTGGATACCAATTTTCTTGGATGCCATTTTTCCTGTATACCAATTTTTCCTGAGTATCAATTTTATTAGATACTAATTTTCCTAGATACCAATTTTTCTAACTATCAATTTTCCTGGAAACCAATTTTCCTTGATACCAATTTCCCTTGGTACCAATTTTTCTTGATACAATTTCCCTAGATACCAATTTTCCTGGATACCAATTTTCCTGCATCCCATTATATCTGGATACCATTTTTCTAAATACCAATTTTCTAGAATACCAATTTTTCTAGATACCAATTTTCCTAGATACCAATTTTCCTAGATACCAATTTTTCTGGTTACCAATTTTCCGAAAACACCAATTTTCCAGAGTACAAATTTTACAAAGTACCATTTTTTCTAAATAACAATTTTCTTAAGTACCAATTTCTCTGGATTCCAATTTTCCAGTATACCATTTTGCCTGGGTACCAATTTGTCTGGATTCCAACTTTTCTCGACACCAATTTTCCTCGAAACCAATTTTTCTCAACACCAATTTTTCTTGACATCAATTTTCCAAAATACCAATTTTTCTGGATACCAATTTTCCAAAGTACCTATTTTTCTGGATATCAATTTTCCACAAACACTCATTTTTTGGGATACCAATTTTTCAGAGTACCTATTTTTCTGGATACCAATTTTCCAAGGGCACATATTTATCCAAAATACCAGTTTTCTTAAGTACCAATTTTCCTCGACACCAATTGTACTAAATACCAATTTTTGAAACTAGATACCAATATATTTTATTACTGGCCTTAGTGGCAAAACATTTTATGCTGGATAACAATTTATTTTCACCAATTTCACAAATTTTTTGGACCAATTTTTAGCTAGGTATGTATCACTAGTGATTAAAATTCTTTTGCTAGATATCAACTTTCTTAGCCTGATATTTATTTTTTTAACTAGATATCAAACATTTTTGTTAGATACCAAAATTCTAGTTGACGCACCAATTTTTCTAGCTAGATACCAATTCAGCTATACACCAATTTGCATTATTACATACCAATTTTCTTTACTAGATACCAATTTTCTTTGCCAAAATAAAATTTTCCAACTTGATTCCTACAATCTTTGACCAAATTCCTTAACAAGACACCATAATCCCTGTCAGGATATCAATTTTTTTACCTTGATACCAACTTTCTTTCCCTGGATACCAATTTTCCTAGCTAGATACCAATTCAACTACACACCAATTTGCATTACTAGATACCAATTTTCTTTGCCAAAATCAAATTTTCCCAACTAGATACCAATAATCTTTGAACAAATTCTTTAACAAAACCTTAATAATTCTTGTCAGGATATCAATTTTTTTACCTTGATACCAATTTTCTTTCCCTGGATACCAATTTTCCTAGCTAGATACCAATTCAACTACATATCAATTTGGAGTACTAGATACCAATTTTTTTTGCTAGATATCAAATTTTTAACAAGATTCCTACAATCTTTGAACAAATTCCTTAACAAGACACCAAAATTTCTTATCAGGATATCAATTTTTTATACTTTGTGTCCAATTTTAGATCGACGAAGAAACCAACGAAAAAGTAACATTCACCACTTTGCGCGAAAGAGCAGCCACGATTGCTTTATCTTTACTAGCACGAGGAGTAACTCCCGACGACGTCGTCACTCTCGTCGAAAAAACTTCCAGGGAAGCCTTTGCAATTGTTCTAGGATGCATGTTTGTGGGCGCCAAATTCAATGTTTTGGACGCAGGACCAACTGCAGGTAAAAATATAAAGCACTCTTTTGTAATTTCAATATTTAAGTGGCGGAATAAAAATGTTCTTGACAGATGTCAGTTGATTGACGCCAATGTGATGACTAAACTACACAGCACACTTGGAGCTACGCCGATGCGAATGTCTCATCTAGCAAGCTATAGCTAGATTTTTGTTTTCACGATCGTAAAATTGCTCTCTCGGTTTTAGTCATCGATCAATTGTCGGGCTAATAAATTGATATCAAAATTTATATCATATCAGTTTCGTTGTAAATTGAGTTATCAATAAACTCACATTATCATCGAGTCTCCAACATTGATTTACGGTTTCATTTCTAAATATAATTTAATAATATTAAATAGCACACTTATGCCATATTTATTTACCATTGTATTTCCATTTATCTTTTTCAGCTGTGATTCTACCTCACCAGTTTCCCAATTTGAGGCCAAAAGTGGTGTTTTGCCATCAGTGTGCAGAAGATTTGGCCCAGAAAGTGGTGCAGGAGACCGATTTGGACGCAGAAGTCATCGTTTTTGGTGGAGCATCCAATCATGGAAACAAAACTTATGAGGATATTTTTGAGGAGTTTGGACAGGTGGAGGAGATCGAGAAATTTAGGTAAGTATGATACATGACTCTTTAAGACATTTGAAACAATATGCAGATTTGTAGGACAACTTGAGGACTTCTGGGATAATCTAATGACTTGAGATCGTGAGATTTTTTTGCGACATTCCTAGTACTAAAGACATTAACGACATCTTAAGGACTTTTGTGGTGTCTTGGAGACTTTCACGACGTCCTGGAGAGTTTCACGACGTCCAGGAGACATTTACGGCGTCCAGGAGACATTCACGACGTCCTGGAGACATTCACGACGTCCTGGAGACATTCACGACGTCCTGGAGACATTTACGACATTCTGGAGGCAATCGCGACATTCACGACGTCCTGGAGACATTTACGACATTCTGGAGGCAATCGCGACATCCTGGAGACATTTCCGACGTCCTGGAGACATTCACGACGTCGTGGAGATATTTATGACCACCTGGAGACACTTTCGACGTCCTGGAGACATTTACGACGTCCTGGATACATTCACAACATGCTAAACATCTCCTCGTCATTTTGAAGACCTCCTCGTCATTTTTGAGTCCTCCACGTCAATTTGGAGATTTCTTCGTCATTTTTGAGTCCTCCTCGTCAATTTGCAGATCTCCTCGTCATTTTTGAGTCCTCCTGGTAATTTTGGAGAGCTCCTGGTAATTTTGGAGAGCTCCTTGTCATCTAGGAGAGCTCCTGGTCATCTTGGACAGCTCCTAGATATCTTGGACAGCTCCTAGATATCTTGGACAGCTCCTAGATATCTTGGACAGCTCCTAGATATCTTGGACAGCTCCTAGATATCTTGGACAGCTCCTAGATATCTTGGACAGCTCCTAGATATCTTGGACAGCTCCTAGATATCTTGGACAGCTCCTAGATATCTTGGACAGCTCCTAGATATATTGGAGAGCTCCTAGATATATTGGACAGCCCTAGATATCTTGGACAGCCCCTAGATATCTTAGAGAGCTCCTA
Organism: Ctenocephalides felis; assembly: GCF_003426905.1. Taxonomy (NCBI): domain Eukaryota; kingdom Metazoa; phylum Arthropoda; class Insecta; order Siphonaptera; family Pulicidae; genus Ctenocephalides; species Ctenocephalides felis. The sequence continues at coordinate 22,278,623 of NW_020539727.1, forward strand.
GATATCTTGGAGAGCTCCTAGATGTCTTGGAGAGCTCCTAGATATATTGGAGAGCTCCTAGATATCTTGGAGAGCTCCTAGATATATTGGAGAGCACCTGGATATCTTGGAGAGCTCCTGGTAATCTTGGACAGCTCCTAGATATCTTGAAGAGCTCCTAGATATCTTGGAGAGCTCCTAGATATCTTGGAGAGCTCCTAGATATCTTAGAGAGCTTCTAGATATCTTGGACAGCTCCTAGATATATTGGAGAGCTCCTAGATATCTTGGAGAGCTCCTAGATATCTTGGAGAGCTTCTAGATATCTTGGAGAGCACCTAGATATCTTGGACAGCTCCTAGATATCTTGGACAGCTCTAGATATCTTGGACAGCTCTAGATATCTTGGACAGCTCCTAGATATCTTGGACAGCTCCTAGATATTTTGGAGAGCTCCTAGATATCTTGGAGAGCTCCTAGATATCTTGGAAAGCTCCTAGATATCTTGGAGAGCTCCTAGATATCTTGGAGAGCTCCTTGATATCTTGGAAAGCTCCTTGATATCTTGGACAGCTCCTAGATATCTTGGAGAGCTCCTTGGATAGCTCCTTGATATCTTGGACAGCTCCTGGTCATCTTGGAGAGCTCCTGGTCATCTTAAAGTCTTCCTCGTCATTTTGGATTCCTCTGCTCATCTTGGAGACCTCCTTGTCACTCACTTAGAGTCCTCCTCGTCACTCTAGAGTCCTCCTCGTCACTCTAGAGTCCTCCTCGTCACTCTAGAGTCCTCCTCGTCACTTTATAGTCCTCCTCGTCACTTTGGAGTCGTCCTCGCCATCTTGGAGTCCTTGAAAACATTCTGATCCCTGTCATCCTGATAACAATCTGATGATTTTTCAGGCATTCTGCTCATCTTTCAGACCTCCTGCTTATCTTTCAGACATCCTGCTCATTTTGCAGTTGTTCTAACTTCAAAAACATCCTTGTCATGCTGAAAAACATCCTCGTCATCCTGATAGCATCCTGGTCATCTTGCAAAACCTTCTAGCATTTCAAGCTTTTTAGTGATTCATCCTTTGTCATCCCTTAGGAGACTTTTTAAACCCAAAATTTGAGTCAATTTTAATAGAATTTTTTTTTACTAGGCCAACTGTGATTGAGAACATTTATGAAACTTCAGTCTGCATTTGCTGCACCAGTGGAAGCACTGGCAACCCTAAAGGAGTAATGGTCAGGCATTCGGGATTGCATCAGGTCACACTGCCCTTAAGAAAGTAAGTATACTACAGGATAAATTTGAAGAAAAAAAACTGACCATTAGATACGATACTCGTATTTCTAGTATTTAAATATAAATATCTTTTTTAATGATTTCTTTTAGTGTTGATCTAGAAGGAAAAGCAATCTTTACGTATTCTGGGATGTCCTGGGGTTCAGGAATCTTTATGTTGATCGTTGGAATAATTCATGGGGCTTATCGAGTTTATTCCAGGAGACCATTTAACGAGGATGTTTTGTTAAAAATCATGGAAGATCACAAGGTAAGATATTAATAGATATATACATGGGCTGTTCAAAAAGTTTTCGTAATTTTCGTTTTTTCAAAAAAATATTTATTTATTCGTCTACATTAATGTGGTCCCCTTCAAAGTAGTCCCCCCCAGATATAATACACTTATGCCAGCGTTTTTTCCAATTTTCGAAGCACCCTTGATATTCACTTTTTGATATGTCCTTGAGCACTCTCAGCGATTTTCTTCAATCGAGGAAAACCGCCGTCCTTTCATGGGTCTCTTCAACTTTGGGAATAGGAAAAAGTCACACGGAGCCATATCTGATGAATTTTTGCACTTTGCAACACTTTATTTCATTTTTTACGCAAAATTTAATACAAATTCTTTGACTTTTCAATTCTTCCATTGTAAAAATCGCCGAGCTCAGAAAAACACGTCGAACCTTAGCGACTACCACAGACAAAGTAAACAGTGAATATAGCTGAAAATTTCATCATACTTTAGGGGCATGTATACCAACACAATAAAAAAAAAATTTTGACAATCAGACACTCCAGACCCGCGAAATTTAATTATTAGTAATTCCGAGTACTTTTTGAACAGACCACGTATATATAACTTGCTTGCTGAATCAATTAATTAATTAACTATGTTTTATATTTTGTCAGCCTGGTTTCATGCTGCTCTCATGTTTCCAAATATCTTTGCTCAACGCGTATCTACAAGAGAAACCTCATTTGGCAGAACCGGTCTCAGGTAAATATATTAATATACTAGCTGACCCGGCAAACGTTGTTTTGCTAAGTAAGGTATATTCTAAACAATTTCTAGAGAATCAAAAATATTAAGAATGTGTTGTTTGAATGCTATATACAATGAGGTATTATCAAAACAATAAACCTCATTAGTTTGTCTATATTTTGTCCGAAAATTTTATACACTTTCTATAGAAAACATGGTATAATACAATCCAAGTCTTTTGGTCTTTCGACTTATTGATTACGTTTCAAGTTTTTCAGATTCTTTTTGGATTCTCGATTTTGTGTATAATTGTAAATAATACTACTGAGCTTATAAAAAAATTTAAAATTTCTGCGAGGAGAGATAGACAATGAATTAAGTATTTCTTCTTTGACTTGCTTTTAAAAAGTTTCAAGTAACATTCGATGATTTGAAGTAAATTTAATAAAAAGTATATATATGTAGAGCAAGGCGAGGCACAAATGTCCAATTTGACTTTGAGCAAATATGAATTATATTACGAAAATCAAACCAATTATATCACAACAAATAACACATTTCAATCGAACAATTATTATTTATCTGACTACGTTTAGTAAATTGCCAGCTACTTTATCAAAGTAAAAACGTGCTCTTTTGATGTGTTACAAAAATTCGTTATGAAAAAACTTGGAACGGCTATGTGGCAAACAGGTTTAATGCCTTTTTTTAATTTTAAAGGTATTTTACAAAATAATTACATTTTTAACTAATGCTGAAAAACTAGCAACGGAAGAAAATACTTTTACTATGTATTTTCAAAGATTACCATTCATTGCCCGATAGCAAAGTCATAAGAATCAGGGTTATAGCTGGTTATACATCTTTTTCCCTTTACTTTCAAATAATGTTGTTAAACAATGCTTAGCTTTACTGGTTTTAAATACTTTGGTGGTACAACTTTTAACCTCGGACCTTCAAATATTACTATCCATTCTTCGATAAATTCTGGAAAATTGTAACTGGAAATAAGTTATTTGACAAAATGTCCCTTCGATATATTTCAAATTTATATATATATATATATATATATATACATATATATATAAAACCAAGAACTAATAATCTTTCGCTAGAGTTAATCGAGTAATTTCAATTAGACCTTTTTGTTGTCGAATCAAAGAACATTTGCTGATAATATTTATATGTCAATTAGTTGTAAACACCTAAAACATTTTATAACTTATGCATAAAGAAATTATAAATTAACAACAATTAATATATAACTATTTACATTTTTATTACAAATTTTGAGGTTATGTTAAGAAACTATATTTCAAAATATTTTTTTTATTAATTTGTTGATGATTATACTTATTGCTGATATATATAATATAAACACCTCAAATGCTTTATTTAAATACGTATAAACTAACATATATAAATACCTAAGTATATGAAAAATTGCATTCCCATTTCCAAGAAATAAATTTCCCAATCGTCCATGTGGCATCGCTTGCTATTATTAAGAATTAATTTACTTGCCACTTCGTATTAATTTTCCGTGATGATTAAAATATTTATATTATTCACGTAATAATTTTCCAAAAGTAATGATTAAAAAATGCACTTTAATATTTATTTATTTATTTATTTATTTATTTATTTAAATATATAGCCCACAGATTTCTCCAAGAGGACTCAAAAATACAATTATTTGACATAATGAATAACAATTAAAATATACACAAAATTACAATATATAGTTAGTAACATAAAATGCTAAGATAAAATTTCATATAATGCAGAATGTAACAATAATAATTATAAACAGAAAATAATAAGATATTTGAAAGAAAATAAAAAGATTAACTTGTGCAGATGGAGATTATTTGATTAGGTGATGTGTTGTGAATGTCTATTTCATTATTAATTAAGTTAAAGTTAGAGGACATTAGTAAAATTGGCGAATTTAAGAGAGAATTAGATTTAGGGGTGGGATAATTGAAAAATAATTGTGAACGCGAAGATAGCCTTGGAACATTAAAGGATAGTTGATTGAGAATAAGAGGACAGTCTATAGAATTATTGCAAAGCTTAAATAAGAACATAATTGTACAGATAAATCGACGTGAGGCAAGGGAAGGAATACCAAATTCTTTTAGTAAAGTGTTGTGGTCAAAGCCACGTTCAGGGTAAATTTTATATGTTTTATAATAAAGGTATTTCAGAAATTTTCGCTGAACCTTCTCTATCGCATCAGAGTTGTTGATATGATGAGGATACCAAATAATCGAACCGTATTCTAATTTTGAACGTACAATAGAATAGTACATGCAAAGAAGTGCATTGGTAGACTTAAATTGTTTACAATTTCTTAGTATCAAACCTAAAGATTGATGTGCTCTATTGCAAATATCAGTAACATGATCTGTGAAAAACAAACCAGAATCAAATAGAACACCTAAATCGGAAATTTTATTACATCTATCAATGCTGGTGTTAGAAATTTTATAATCAAAAAGTATTGGAACGCGCTTATGTGTAAAACTAAGAATCTTGCACTTCGATATATTCAAATGTAATTTGTTAAAGACACACCAAGAGTGGAAAGAGTCAAGTTGAGACTGTAATAATAATCAGTCATCAATAGAATTTATTTTGAGATATAGCTTGAGATCATCTGCAAATAATAAATGTGGACAGTTAATAGTATCAGAAATGTCATTAATAAAAATAATAAATAATAGTGGACCAAGAATGGATCCCTGAGGAACTCCTGAACTAATATTTTCAATGTTGCTCAAGAATCCATTAAGAAAGACAAACTGCTTGCGATTATGAAGATAACTTTTGAAAAAGTGAATAAGTGAAGAATTAAGACCAATCTTAGATAATTTAGTAAGGAGAATGTTATGATCAATTTTATCAAAAGCTTTACTGAAATCAGTGTAAATAACGTCAACTTGTCCATTGATGTCAAGATTCTCAGCTATATATTGTTTAATACAAATTAAATTTGTTATCGTTGAACGGGCAGGCATGAAACCATGTTGATTAATAGAAATTAAAGTTCTAACAGAAGGAATTAGTTCTCTATAAATAATTTTTTCAAATACCTTAGCAAAGTTTGATAATAATGATATCGGCCTGTAATTAGTAATGTTTGATGTAACACCTTGTTTAAAAGTTGGAACTAATCGTGCAATTTTCCAACAATTTGGAAAAGTGTTTGTACGCAAAGATAGATTAAATAAAAATGCAAGTGGATCAGATAGAGTAGATGAGCAATCACGTATAAAGAAAGATGGAATACCATCGAAACCAAATATTTTGGAGTTCTTAAAACTTGCTATTGCATGTTGCACAGTACTAGAATCAATTTCACCTATATCAATCATGATTCTATCATTATGATCAAATAAAATGGGTATGTCAAGTTTAGGCTGATAAACACTAATAAAGTAAGAATTAAATGCATCAACAATAGCATCAGGAGAATCATAATATTTGTCTAGATAGCACAATCTATTAGGAATAATATTAGAAGCAGTTTTATTACGCAAAAAAGACCAAAAATATTTAGGATTAAGCGATAGAGAATTTTCAACGTCAATAATATATGAATTATAGGCATCTTTCATAAGTATTTTTATTAATTTCCTGTACAATTTAAAATTTTCATAATAGAAAGTGATATTGGTTAACTTGTATTTATTATGATAGTATTTCTTCATACGGAGGTTTCTAATAATATCAGAATTAAACCAAGGCTTAAATTTATTGGAAGAAAATTTCTTTGTTTTAGGAACAAATTTATCTAATAAGCTATAAATTGTAGCGTAAAAAAGATCACATGCATCATTAATGTCAGAACATGTATACAAAGAACTCCACGATGTATTTAAAATTTCCCTGTAAAGATTAAGATAATCCGCTTTGTGGAAATTGTAATGATAGTTATTTTTATTAAATTGCAAAGTATTGGGTGTGGAAAAAGAAGATGTAAGGGAAACAGAAATATAAAGAGCAGGATGATAATTGTCCTCAGGTAAAAGGGGTTCGGTATCATGAATTATGTTGCAAAAGTAAGAACAAAACACTAAATCCAACAATCTGCCACTGATATTGATAACAGAATTATATTGGTTGAGACCAGATAAATTAATAAAATTATAGATAAAGTTACATTTTGCATTAGTAAGATTATGAGATAATTGATCGAAATGTGGAACATTGAAATCACCAATAATTAAAACATTTTTGTCTGAAACATAAGATTCTAGTAGATCAAGGAAAGCTTCAAAATTCTCAGTAGATACATCAGGTGGAACGTAAACGGTCAATACTAATATGCTTGAATTCTTGAGGATACACTTGCAGCCAACAATATCAATCATTGGAAGCGATTCACAAATAAAGTTCAATTTCAAAAGTTCACAAGTAATATATTTTTTAACTGCAAGAAGTACACCACCACCACGATATTTATTGTTGATACCATAAGTTCTATCACATCTGAAAACATTGAAACTGTCGCAAAAGAATTCAGAGTTGTGAACATCGTTCCTAAGCCATGTTTCAGAAAAAGCGACGAAATCATAATCAAGATAACTAGATGCGAGCAGGCAGTCGGAAATTTTAGTGTTGAGTCCACGAACATTTTGATAGTAACATGTAAAGACATTACTATCTGTGGGCGAAATTAGTTTAAAGAAACAATTCGAGGAACGCCATTAATGTATTTAATTTTAAGATTAACTTCACCTTTTTTCTCGCGTTCAAGTAGCTGAGCTTTCAGTCTTTGATAATAAAGTTGTTGCCTTGGTGTCCGATCCTCACTGATAATCAAATTCTTGAAGTGGACATTATCCTTAATTTTCTTGCAGTTGAACAAAATTTTCTTTGGTAAGTTATTATCCTTGAAGATAACTTTAAGCGGTCTTGGCTTAGTCCTTTTTGAATCAAATTTACCCAATCTATATAGTTCGAAGCTCGACGGAACACAAGGTACTCCTAATGAAGCTTCAAATATATTGTTAATCATATTAGTATCAACACTTTTATCATAATTGTTTACGTCATTAAGAGGCTCTTTGGCGTTATATATTATGATATTATATGAACGTTTATTGCGTTCAGAAGTCTCTTGAACTAATGCTTCAAATTGTTCATCATCCAGAATATTATTGTTGCAAGACCTATGATCTTTTAGTGCAGCAACTTCTCGTTGTAGCTGCATTAACATACTCTTGATATCATTCAGGTCATTACCGAGATTAGCACATGAATTGCAATTCCACATTATTCCTTTTTTTGATGATATTGCTCGAACATCAGCCAAGCTCAAGTTCACGCATGAATACTTAAACTTTGTTTTGCACGAAATACATGTCACCATCTTGTCAAAGGCAACTGCAATATTACAGCATGAACACGTATTTTCCAAATTCATAATTATATGCTTATTTCACTTATATAAGCGATGTTTACAACAATATTCAAGAATTTTATGATTAGAAAATACTTATATTAAATTCAAAATATTTTATATGATTTTGACAATGATGTTTTTTTGTTTTATTTAGAACATTTAAAAGATATTTGTATCAAAACAGAAACACCGAATGGCGAATGACAGTTGACCATTGAAAGTAAATGTCATGGATGAAATCATTGATAGAATCATAGATTCAATAAACTAAATGGATAGTTTATAAATAATTAATTTTGAATTTGAATGAAAAACGGGATAAAAAGTATCTCATATGTTTCTCATGGCTCTAAACTACCTTTCTGCCAATTTGTGTTCTAACTTAAGCAATCCTCTTTTATATATATACTAGCAAACCCAACGAACTCCGTTTCGCCACCAGATGGTTTCGTGAGAAAGATGAAGAAATTTTTTGTTTGTTCTATATTTGAAAAGGAAAAATGTGATTTTATTATACAACGTAATGAATTTATTTCGATTACAAAAATGAAGTGTTTTTTAGTTGAACTTCTCTAAGTAAATGAAAGTGATCCGCAAATTATCCGTTCATTGAAGTGCTCTTTGGTAAACCACATTTTTGTTTTTTGGTGACGTTAACACAAACAAAGCGAATGGTTTTCCAACTCGTGAACAGGCAACGTGTAACTGCCCATGTAAAAAACAATGATTTTCTAATAATTTATTTGAAATTTATCCCGCAAACACTAAGCGATTGCCCTTGCGACTTGTTATTGCGAACGCGAACAAATTGCAATCGTTTGAAGTCAAATTGAAGACCAGTCGGAATCATTGGTATGTCACCAAATCGCCAGCAATTTTTGATTGAATGGTGAAATTCAGTGCGTGTACATCATTATTCTTTGCGGCAAGAATTGCTCGTTGACTTAACCAAGCATAATTCTGATAATTCTCACTAACGTCATTACTCGAATTTTTAATTATGGTGCATGAAGTACCAGCAATTTGCATTAGGGCACGATGCCATACACCACCAGTTAATATTTAAAATAATTATAATTTTTTTTCTAGGTGTGGAGATGCTTTTTGCAGTTGGTTCCAAAATTTCTCCTCACCAATTTGAGACAACCAGAACCATTTGGGTTCTGGTAAATTGGTGGTTTGGTATGGTATTGACAGAATGTGTTAGTGGTACAATTACTTTGGATTGTCCTGAATATAGGCCAAATACTATTGGCTTTGTTTGTGTCAACACAGAACTGAAGGTAAGCAGTAAATATAGAAAATTCGGGAAATTTTTTGGTTTTTGTCAAATAACTTAAAAATTTCATATGGAACCACCTCTTTTCAGTTAGACAGGGTGAAACTAGATAAATTTTACAACTTTCCAAAGAAACACTTTTATACACACCGATATAAAAGTTTTGAATAAAACGACTTTGAATAATATTTACCTTTTTCCCCAGATAGTAGACATGGATACAGGCCTAAATCTTGGCCCAAACAAACAAGGAGAGATCTACCTTTGTGGCCCAACCATGTTGGGCTATTTTGGCAACCAAGAGGCAACCGATTCGGTTTGGACGCACAAACCGGTTGGTTCAAAACCGGAGACGTCGGTTATTACGACGAAGACGGTTATGTCTATATAACCGATCGTGTTAAGGAGATTGCTAAATATAAAGGAATATATGTATGTAAAATTAAATTCTATTACTACCAATTAGGGAATGCAATACCGGTATACCGGTATACCGAATTACCGGTAAATCACCCGATTTTTCGGCGGTATTTTTACCGGTATTTACCCCAAAAATACCGGTATTTTCGGTATTTTTACATAAGCGCTATTTGATACATAATACCCTAAAGTTTAAATTTCTCGGAACAAATTTATCTTTAGATTCCATAATCGCATAAACAGCTATATCTTCAAGTGATTCTTTAAGATAAATAAATGTCAAATATTATCTCAACTCGTCATTAAACTGTATATTTATTGCTTTCCAAAGGGCTTCATATCGTGTTACAATAAATAGAATTGGACTGATAGATAATGATGTTTGTTTCATCTTATGTAAAAATATAACAGTTTTTTAAGTGACATTTGGGCCAAAATATTTTATATCATACAGATTGCCCCTGCGTAAGCTTTATTTTTTTTCAAATTTTATACATAATACTTATGATAATTACTAAATATTTTTGCTTTTTAATGCAATTATAAAATATTATTTTTTGAAAACGTTTCGAAGTTTGAAAATGCTATAGAAGCATCATATTGTTTTAAATAACAATACTCAACAATTATAGTAACTTATTATTTATCTTGACAAAGTATCCGATCTTAAATTAATGCAGAAAATTATTTTTTTAAAATATTGGAGATTATGCTAATTTAACACATCGAATACAGACAATACAGTTTATTATAATAATGTAATATGATCTTTTATGAGTTTTTGGTCTTTCTTACTTATAAGTTTGTTTTTGGTGAAAAGTACTCAATATACTCGATAGTGATAATGAGTTAATTAAATTCGATATAATTTTGTTAAATTATTATTTAAAAAAATAAATTCCTTGTTTTATTTTATTGTTTTTATTGTTTATTTGAATATAGTTGTAGTTATATACATTTTTTTTATTTGTACCAGTAACTTTCAATTTTGTTTACGTTTGTTAAAGATAATAAAAGTACCGGTAACTTACCGGTATTACGGTTTTAAAATGAAAAACTACCGAAATACCGGTATTAAAATTTTCCATCGGTATAGCATTCCCGACTACCAATTACCACCAATTTACTAATTAATTAATTAATAATTTATTATTTTTTTCTTAAGGTAAACCCAAGTGACATCGAGGACAAAGTTTGCAAACATCCTTCGGTAAGAAGTTGTGCAGTTGTATCAGTACCTCATGATGAAGTTTGCGATTTGATGGTCGGATTTGTTGAACTTTTACCAGGATACGAGGACAAGGTCACTGCTGAAGAACTGGAGGAATATACCAATGGTAAGTTGCAAAAAAAAGTTTTGTATAAAACGCGTTTGAGTTCGATATTTTATTCTCAAGCAATAAATATAGAAAATTCGGGACATTTTTTTGGTTTTTGTCAAATAACTCAAAAATTGCAAGAAAACCACCCTTTTTAACTTACATAGGGTGAAACTAGATATAATTTACAACATTTCCTGGAGAAGACTTTTATACACTCCGATATAAATATTTTGAATAAAACGACTTTGAATTTGTATATCTAATATCGTATAAAAGAATCCAATGGGAATCCACTAAGATTCCTACTTTTCTAAAGAGATTGCATGCAGCGCCTCTATGTTAAATTGTTCCCAATTCTCGAGGAACTACGTAGTGACTACCGGGTTCATATGGTTCTGTGTTAGATGGCGCCACCGTCGGCAAACGTTCGACAGTTCTCAACGACTCTTATATATATACTAGCTGTCCCATTTTAAATGAGAATTGGATATATAAATGTATATACTGATTTATACATGATTATATATGGCCTAACTGTCTTAGTTTGTATGGAAATTGGATATATAAATGTATATATCAATTTATACATGATTATATATACCCTAACTGTCTTAGTTTGTATGGAAATTGGATATATAAATGTATATATCAATTTATACATGATTATATATACCCTAACTGTCCCAGTTTGTATGGGAACTGGATATATAAATGTATATATTTATTTATACATTATTATACATGGCTTAACTGCCTTAGTTTGTATAGGAATTGGATATATAAATGTATATATCGATTTATACATGATTATATATGGCCTAACTGCCTTAGTTTGTATGAAAATTGGATATATAAATGTATATATTGATTTATACATGATTATATATGGCCTAACTGCCTTAGTTTGTATGGAAATTGGATATATAAATGTATATACTGATTTATACATGATTATATATGGCCTAACTGTCTTAGTTTGTATGGAAATTGGATATATAAATGTATATATCAATTTATACATGATTATATATACCCTAACTGTCTTAGTTTGTATGGAAATTGGATATATAAATGTATATATCAATTTATACATGATTATATATACCCTAACTGTCCCAGTTTGTATGGGAACTGGATATATAAATGTATATATTTATTTATACATTATTATACATGGCTTAACTGCCTTAGTTTGTATAGGAATTGGATATATAAATGTATATATCGATTTATACATGATTATATATGGCCTAACTGCCTTAGTTTGTATGAAAATTGGATATATAAATGTATATATTGATTTATACATGATTATATATGGCCTAACTGCCTTAGTTTGTATGGGAATTGGATATATAAATGTATATATTGATTTATACATGATTATATATGGCCTAACTGCCCTAGTTTGTATGGAAATTGGATATATAAATGTATATATTGATTTATACATGACCATATATATACTAGCTGTCCCAGTTCGTATGGGAATTGGATATATAAATGTATATATCGATTTATATATGATTATATATGGCCTAACTGCCCTAGTTTGTATGGAAATTGGATATATAAATGTATATATCGATTTATACATGACTATATATATACTAGCTGTCCCAGTTTGTATGCGAAACGGCAAAAAATAAAAAATAAAATTAAAAAAAAACAAAAAAGAAAAAAGAAAAAAATAAAACAATTAAAAAGAAAAAAAGAAAAAAAGAAAAAAAAAAGATATATAAATGTATATATTGAATTATACATGAATTAAATGTATAAATTGTTTTATACTTGTCCTAGTTTCTATGACAAGAGCCTGAAATAATATCTATTATTATTGATTACGGCTTGCTCATGAATAAATAAATAAATAAATAAATAAATAAAATATGGGAATTGGATATCTAAATGCATATTTATAATTATTTCATGAAATATTGGATTTAATATTTTATTCTTAAAGTACCCTAACATGATCAAACAGACACACAATCTTACTTCAACATCTCCATTTTGCATTTGGGTACACGTGCTCGGTTTTTATTTAATATTATTAAATTTAATTAGTAAAACAATATATTTAATATTTTTAACATTTAAATAGATGTCTAAAGTATCATCTATCCAAATTACACTTAATTTGAAGTACCTAAAATGACCAAAAAAAATCTTCAAACTCACCTGACAAAATAACCTTCTTTTGGCACTCGTATTTGCACACACTCGCGATTTATATTAAATTAATAAATAATTTCTATATATATATATATATATATATATATATATATATATATATATATACTAATACACTATATAAACTCAATTAATTTTAATTTATTTAAACTTTATACGGCGAATAAATCATTTTTTTGCTTCTAGTAGTTGCTTCTGCAACTACTTTTACGAGACTGATGGAAAAAACCTCAAAAATGTTCGAATTTAATATAAAATATATTATGTAATATTATTGATATTGAATACAAAAGGTTTTGACGAATTGCTTTGTATGGATTAAAATTCAATAGTCCGGGAAGCACAGACAACAAAACTGTACAATCGCATTATAATAATAAACATATATAATAAATGTGATTTTTTGTTTGAAAATAAAACTTATTAATTAGTTTATTTATTAAATTATTTATATAACAAGTAATTAATTTATTCATTAACTTGTAATAATTTCTTTTAAATATTTATTAATTTAATTATAACGCATTTATTTCATTCAAAAGTTACTCCTTATTTTGAATGAATAAATAATTAATTAATTAATTTTTATAGTTTATTCATTTTTTTATTTTTTTATATATATTTTTTTCAAATTTTTAATAATTCAGCTATTAATTAATTTATTTATTTATTTGGACATTAATTCATTAATTAATTTAATAATTGATTAATCTATTGATTAACTTAATTAATTGTTCAATTATTTATTTAGCTATTAATTAATTCGTTTATTTTTTTGGACAATAATTTATTAATTAATGGAATAATTGATTAATCTATTTATTAACTTAATTAATTGTTTAATTATTTATTTAGATAATAATTAATTAATTTATTTATTTGGACATACACTCATTAATTAAATATTGAATAATTTATTTATTTATTAAGTACCTTAATTAATTATTTATTTATTATTAATCTATTTCATTATTTATTTAGCTATTGATTAATTAATTTATTTATTTGGACATTAATTCATTAATTAATTGAATAATTGATTAATCTATTGATTAACTTAATTAATTGTTTAATTATTTATTTAGCTATATAAATTAATTCATTTATTTATTAGGACATACACTCATAAATTAAATAATTGAATAATTTATGTATTTATTTATACCCGTAATTAATTGTTTAATTATTAATTTATTTCATTATTTATTTAGCTATTAATTAATTAATGTATTTATTTTACATTATTTATTTAATTAATTGAATAATTGATTAATCTATTAACTTAATTAATTATTTATTTAGCTATTAATTTATTTATTTATTTATTCGGACTTGCACTCATTAATTAAATAATTGATTAATTTAATAAATAATTTAATTAATTGTTTATTTTATGATTTATTCAGCTTATAATTTATTTATTTTCCTAGTTTTGCTCAAAAAAAAACTGTAATTAATTCTTGTATAATTTATTTATTAATTTTTTCATTTGACATGAATTTCTTTATTCGTTTATTCATTAATTAAAATTTTTATTTGTTGAATTTATCAAAAAAAAAACATGGACTATCCACGCTTTTTTTAAAAAAAACATTTTACTCAATTTGTTAATTTATTTATTATTTTTTTATTTATTTCCAGAACACGTTCACGACCACGAAAAACTCCGAGGAGGCCTTTACATAGTGCAGGAGCTGCCCGTACTAACAAATGGCAAAAAAGATAAACCAACAGTCCGAAAAATGGCAAAAGAAATGTCTCAACAGATCTATGAAAAATACGACAACTCGACTAGAAAATAAAAGACAAAACACCTTTGTTAAAATAGTTTGTAATGTAGATTTATGATAAATAAAATTGATAAAAATTATTTGTTATTCAATTTGCTTATCTAGATCATCGCAACTTCTTATACTCTTTATACCGCCAGATGATAAATTACTTTAAAAATATTTATTTATTATACAATACATTAATTTACAATATTTATAATACAAATTTCAATATTTGTTAGTTTAAATTTAGCTAAATGAGTTTTAACTATTTAAATTAATCAATATTAATATTTTTTTGTTCAATAAAATGACTCGAAAAAAAACTAATATTACATATCCATACACACTCACATAATCTAAAATAATATAATAAAAATATTTACAACCTTCTTTACACAATTTTCGTTAAAAAAATGCATAAAAATATTTTTTACATAATTTACAAGTGCAAAATAAAATTTATTTATATATTTTTTTTAATAAATGTTTTATATAAAAATTCATTATTTGTTTAAGGCCTTAAAATTTAAGGCAGTAGGCCTTTTTTTTTACTCACAACGAAAAAAAATTCAATTTATAAAATATCAATTTGATATTTCAAGAAAATCTCTCAGGTGTAAAATATTATAGGCCTGTGATAATATTATGAAAAAACTTTCTGCTTGTATTGACAAAACAATTGCTTCTGAGGATAAAAAATTATTACATCTTTTTTTATTTTCCATAAAATATTTTTGTAATTTTGGATTCAAAATTCAAAAAATCACCCAGGCTAAGCACAGTCTAAGCGCCACTCTGGTACAAATGTTTACCCGAGAGCGTTTAGACTGTTTATGTACTGAAGCACTTTTCCAATTTTGTGTAAATTAGGCAACTATTTTTTTTTATTTTAAATGAAATGACGATTGGAGATAAATTGATTTATGATTTACATTTGATTTGCTCAGATATAACAATAAGATAGCAAAAATAATGAAAGTTACATTTTTTGTAATAATAATGGTACTAGATATAAAGGTACCGGAAGTTCCAGCAATTTTCCTTAACGCACGATGCCATACACCACTAGTTTTGATAATAAACATTCACCAAAAATAGTGTTTATTAAGATTCTAGGAAAAGAGTATACTCATACCACGAATCCGCATTATACCGACTGATTTGTGTAAAGATTCAGTGGTTAAAGTGATGGGATAATAAATAAATAATTTTAATTAATAGTTAAGAAATTTAATTTTTCAATAGTTTCAATCTTCAATAGAATTCTAATTTTCAATAGAAGTGTAATTTCCAATCAGAAAACGTGTCACATGACCATTATTACCACTTTTCATAGGCCTATAATATTTTAAAAGTAAACCTGAGAGATTCCAAGATTTCTCCTTGTTTGTGTTTACATATTTAATTTTTTATAATAATATGTAATAATAATAATAATATTATTAATAATAAAATAGATGACAACTATTGTAAATTGACTGCTAACCTAACTACACAATATATATATATATATATATATATATATATATATATATATATATATATGCACTAATGTGTGACATTGAACTCCTCCTAAACGGCTAGTCCAATTTCGATCAAACTTTTTGTGTATATCCAAAAGTATCTTATCATATATATATATATATATATATATATATATATATATATATATATACACACATATATATATACACGTATATATATATATATATATATATGCACTAATGTGTGACATTGAACTCCTCCTAAACGGCTAGTCCAATTTCGATAAAACTTTTTGAGTATATCCAAAAGTATCTTATGATATATATATATATATATATATATATATATATATATATATATATATATATATATATATGCACTAATGTGTGACATTGAACTCCTCCTAAACGGCTAGTCCAATTTCGATAAAACTTTTTGAGTATATCCAAAAGTATCTTATGATATATATATATATATATATATATATATATATATATAAATATATAATATTAAATTAGTTTAAATAATTAATATTATTATACAATATTTATAATAAATGTCTTGAAACAATAAACTTAATATTTGTGCAAAAATCATTTGCAAATTGATTCATTATTATAATATATATTTATATATTGTCTAAAATGTATATATATATATATATATATATATATATATATATATATATATATATGTAGAGTATTTGCAAATTTTCAGGTATCTGTAAGCTTTAAATTTACAGAAATATACACATTTTTGTATAGAAACATTAATATTAAAAATATTATATATATATATATATAATATATATATATATATATATATTTATAAATATATTTAGACAACTAATATTCAAAGTCACTTGTTAACATTTTACTATTTAAATTTTTTTATCCAGAACTAAATTTTAAAATTATTTTCTAAAATTAAAAAAAACTTTAATTCGTTTATACTGAACTACTTAAATATGTGTGTGTGTGTTTGTATGTTGTTTGTATGTAATGCGGATACAATGTTTCATCGACGATTCCAGGCGCACGGATCAACCGATATGAATGATTCAAAAAACATTCGATTCCTATTTATAGGGAGATGTGCTAATTAGTTTCTGGCGAAGGCAGGTCTAGTAGTTTCGGAGATGCGGAGCAAAGAGTGCAGAAATTGAAAATCCAGTTTTTGGGAGAACGGAGTATTCGATTTGAATGATTCAAAAAACATTCGATTCCTATTTATAGGGAGATGTGCTGATTAGTTTTTGGCAAAGGCAGGTCTAGTAGTTTCGGAAATACGGGGCAAAGAGTGCAGAAAATAGAAAACGAGTTTTGAGAGAATTGAGTATCGATTTGAATGATCTAAAAAACTTTCAATTTGTAATGCTTGGGAGAAGAGGTGATTAGTTTTTGGCAAAGACAGGTCCCGCCATTTCGAAGATACATAGCTAAATGTGCAAAAAATGGCAGTTTTTGAGTGAACTAAGCGTCCGATTTGAATGATTCAAAGAACTTTCTGCTTGTTTTAACAAAATAATCATTTTTGAAAACATAAAATTTGTTACAGTTTTTTAATTCAATGTTTTTTTTAAATATAATTTAATTCAAATTTTTTTTTGTTTAATTCTTATAAATATTAGACAATGTTACAATATTTATAATAATGTATTTGGGAAGTTCCAGCAATTTGCCATACACACCATTAGTTTATTTATAAATTTTGTAGTTCATCTAATTATTGTAAATTTGTCCAAACAGGCT
The DNA here is from genome assembly GCF_003426905.1 of Ctenocephalides felis. Classification (NCBI taxonomy): domain Eukaryota; kingdom Metazoa; phylum Arthropoda; class Insecta; order Siphonaptera; family Pulicidae; genus Ctenocephalides; species Ctenocephalides felis. Next base: position 22,296,495 of record NW_020539727.1, read on the forward strand.
TTTTACGGTGTCAAGCGATTCAGAACGACTTGAAACATCTAGGAAAACCAAATATTTTTATCTTCGCAAACACAAACTTTTACCATTTTTTTTAATTTAAAAACTACTAGACGATTAATTTGTATGAAAATCACAAGTATACTACATTCCAAGACCAGATTTCAAAATTCCACCAAACAAAACTCTCGACATCTTTTAGTTTTTGTATGGAATTTAGTATAGCATATAGTATACTACGTTCCAGAGCAAGATGTCAGCACGCTTTGTATGGGAAAAATCTCTTCAAAACGGAACTTTGAATAGAAAATAGTATACTTTCAGACGTTTTTGATAGAAAAAAATTTTTTTGTAGCTTTTCGAGTGGAAATTGTTATAACTATTAGTTATTTATGTACATACACACATATATATTGGAGTCAAAAGGTTTAGAATGACTTAAACGTGAAAAAAACGCTTTAAGTTGACTTATAACAGAAAAAAATGGATTGTGAAAGAAGACATATGTATAACTTTTTATATTAGTTGCCTCGTATATATATATACGTG
>NW_020539727.1:22298040-22316162 GCF_003426905.1 Ctenocephalides felis
TAATAAAAGTGCCAAAATCAAATATTTAATAGATTTGGACTCTGATTCTTTGTTAAAACAGTTAAAAACTTGTTATATTTTCAAAATTATTTGACATTTCATACTTCAAAAATTAATTCACTCGCATCATAGTTTTTTGTTTATTATACTTTTGTCGTGTCATATATGTCAATAAAATTTTTTTTCAAATATTATTTATTTGTTAATAAATTAATAATTATTTTAAGTCATCAATGAATAATTATATAATTGTTAAATTCATAAGTTTGGCTAAATCAACACAGGAATATTGTGGAAATAAATATTTTTTTACATAAAGATCTGATTTTTGACATTTGCATTTTATTTCAAATTAATTATAATTGTCAAAATATTTTCTTTTCGGTAAAAATTTAATATGATATAATATAATGTTTAGTTTGTCTAGTTTGTTTTTGTCAGATTCAAATGATTTCCTCATATTGTACTATTCCATTTAAGGGGTTACAATTTCCTGTAAGATTAGCATTTGCGATGACAATCAAAATATATCTTAACCGATATATTAATAATAATATTATATTTTAATTACACAATTTTCTTTACACTCCGATAAATAATTCCCACGCATCATAGTGTTTTGTTTATTTTAATTTTGTTTATGTCATTTTTTTTAAATTAAAGAATAAAATAAATTTTAGTCTAAATCAACGCAGTATCTTTATCTAAATATACAATTTTTTATATAAATATTTGATTTTTTTGATGATATTTATTTTACAATAATGTTTTGTATTTATAATTTGCTTGGCAATATTGCCTATAACATAACTTGGAATAATTAATTTATTTGCTTCTTATTGAAGTAAGTCGTTAAACATTTTTTTTTGTTAAATGTCAAAATTTTGTTTTTGATTAATTTTAAATTCAATATGCCGCTTTTTTATTGTGATATCTGATCTATAATGTTTTGATGAAGTTTTGGTTTCCGAAATAATTTGGTAAGCTAATCAATTAAATCTAAATCGTAAATCTATTCGTATAATTATTTTCATATATACTGACACATGACATTTAATTTTTTTACATGTCAACATTTATTCAAATTTTTAAGCATTGTTTTTTAATTAGATTTAAAACTATAAACCGTGATTTCGAATATAGCATTTCATCAAATTTGGATTTAAATGTTGATTATTTCTATATATGTACATATTTTTGAATTTTATTTTTTTAAATGTCAATTTTTTTTTTCAAAAATTATATATCGAAATTTCCTTAAATTTTAACATTTGTCATTTTAGTGTTTTGTTTTTTTTTGGTCATTTTCTGTCAAAATTTTTAGAAATTTATAAAAATTATATATTTATATTTCAAATTTACTTTTCAAAATTTCCTATAACCTAAGTTGTATATATATGCACACAATGAGCCATTAAAATTTAAAATTGGTTCAGTAGTTTGGGCGTCCATCGCGAACCAACATCGTGACACGAGATTTATATATATATATATATATATATATATATATATAGATTTATACTTATATTTATATTTATATTTATATATAACCAAATGGTTTATTTTCCAGCAGCTTTGGCAGAAACTCCAAGACATTTTCCCTGGGCCAAAAACGATGATGTGGGTACTGCCAGAAAAAAACAGAAGAACCAAATGGCCAATGTGGCACCAATGTTTATAGTACCGTTTTTGATACAATCAGCCATGGTTCCAATAATGTTATCAATTTTGAAATTTATGCTTTTGGCGTCATTTACAGTCGGAAAATTGGCTTTGGTGTTTGCTCTGGCGAATTCTTTGAAGAACTCTAATAGGAATGAAGAACCTGAGAGGATTATGTACGCCCATAGTGGACATTGGCGGTAGTATTTAATAAAAAAAAATTGGGCAGATTTGGACAGAACTGGCAAAATTTTAGTGGTTATTTGTGTTGCCAAGTAGTAATGGACAATGATAATGGATTCTCCAATTGGCAGCAATTTTTTGATGAAAATTTGATGCAGATTGGGGAAGTATGAAGAGCTTTAGCAATTTTGGTGGTTATTTGAAAAAACAAGTGTCAACTAGTGGTGTATGGCATCGTGCCTAAAGGCAAATTGCTGGAACTTACCGTACCGTAACGAAATTTTCGAGAAATTTTAAACGTTTTCAAATATATTATTACAAATAGTGTAACTTTCATTATTTTTGCACTATCTTGTTATATCTGAGCAAATCAAATGTAAATCATAAATCAATTTCAAAAAAATATTTGCCTAATTTACACAAAATTTAAAAAAATGCTCCCGTCTAGTCACAGTCTAAACGCATTTGCTAACAATTCTGTGCGACATTTTCACTTATACTGGGCTTAGCTCGGCGGCATTTTCACATTTTTTCAATAAACAGTCCAAACGCACTTGGGTACACATTTGTACCAAGGTGGCGCTTAGACTGTGCTTAGCCTGGGTAATTTTTGTAATTTTTAATCCAAAATTACAGAAATATTTTATGGTAAATAAAAGAAGTTAATTAGTGTAAATAAACAATGAAAAATTTTAGTGATAAGTGTAAGGTGTATTAAGGGGGTCTTCCTATGTGACGGCCTGTTTTTTAGGGATATTTTAGAATTTTTTTTTCTACGACCAGTAAATAGTTAGAGCTTCAAGTTTTTTATCATTTATTAATACATATTTGGACAGTATAAATATAAAATTTCAGCTAAAAAAATTTAGTCCAACTAGAGTTACAGCGCTCTAAACACCCCCCCCCTCAAAAAAAAGAGCTCCCACTGTCTCCACGATTCCGGCTGATCGGCTTATCTGACCAAAAAAAAATAAACGGCGTTTTAATTTGTAGGCTTAAAAGCACGGATGCACGGAAAAATTGGATGTTTTATAGACATTTGAAATAAAAGTTGCAAATTAGGCGTTTTTTTTTTTAGTTTTTCTGCTATAAAAAATCGAAGTTTTGAAATTTTTGATTGATAATAGTTCATTCCATGCGTTTAAATATATTGAATGTGCCCTGTAAATTTCAAGTAATTCGGTCCAGCCGTTTCTGAGATACAAAGGAGGAAATTTTGAAAAACACAGTTTTGAGAAAAACGCGTTTAAAGATAAAATGATCGTTGTACTATATACTATATGTATACTTTTTAAATGACTGTAACTCAAAAACTATTTGAGATATCGATTTGAAATTTTAATATGTTATTTTTAAAGGTATAATCTACTGAAATATGAAATAAAAAAAAATTAAATTTTTTCAACTCATCACATAGGAAGACCCCCTTAAGGACGTAAAAATGTGTACATTTGTATTAAATTAACTTACTATTTATTTATTTATTTATTTATTGATAATAGTTTTATTTATTGTTAAGTGTACAATAGTTTGTAATTATTTTTTGTATGAGTTCTTTGTATTAAATTTGTAAATTTGCAAATTTTTTTTGGTTAATAAATGTCCATTTGATTTTATGTTGTTTTATATTTTTTGGTAAAAATAAAATTGCTTAAACATTCAAAATTTTATTATTAAAATTCAAAACTAAATCGAAATTCCTCATACCACCAATTCCAATTATACCGACTAATGTACTTTTTGCATTAAAAATTAAATTACTAATAATATTTGTTCTAGACTTGACTTTTTTAGTACTAGGTATCAAAGTATATATATCTAGGTATAACATACTCAAATTACAATACTGTAGTACTGACAGTACGTCCTGAAGAGCTCTTTAAATAAATAAAATACTCTTGCCACCAATTCCAATTATCCTGACAAATGTACTTTTTGCATTAACAATTAAATTACTAATAATATTTGTTCTAGACTAGAGGATTTTATATATTTAAAGAGCGCTTCAGGACGTATTGTTTGTACTACAGTATTGTAATTTAAGTATGTTATACCTAGATATATATACTTTGATACCTAGCACTAAGATTGTCAAGTCTAGAACAAATATTATTAGTAATTTAATTTTTAATGTAAAAAGTACATTAGTCGGTATATTTGGAATTAGTGGTAAGAGGATTTTATTTATTTAAAGAGCTCTTCAGGACGTACTGTCAGTACTACAGTATTGTAATTGAAGTATGTTATACCTAGATATATATACTTTGATACCTAGTACTAAAATTGTCAAGTCTAGAACAAATGTTATTAGTAATTTAATTTTCAATGTAAAAAGTACATTAGTCGGTATAATTGGAATTGGTGGTAAGAGGATTTTATTTATTTAAAGAGCTCTTCAGGACGTGCTGTCAGTTCTACAGTATTGTAATTCAAGTATGTTATACCTAGATATGTATACTTTGATACCTAGTACTAAAATTGTCAAGTCAAGAACAAATATTATTAATAATTGAATTTTTAATGCAAAAAGTACTTCAGTCGGGATAATTGGAATTGGTGGCATGAGGATTTTATATTTTTAAAGAGCTCTTCAGGACGTACTGTTTGTACTATAGTATTGTAATTCAAGTATTTTATACCAAGACATATATACTTTGATACCTAGTGCTAAAATTGTCAAGTCCAGAACAAATATTATTAGTAATTTAATTTTTATCTTAAAAAAGACATTGTTAATTGTTAGGATAATTGGAATTGGTGGTAACAGTACGTCCTGAGGAGCTCGTTGAATACAAACATAACATTGAACAAAAAGAATTACTCAAAACATTTTTGCAGTGCTCATTTGATTGATAAATAAAAACTTTAATAAAAAAATAAAACATTTTAATAAAAAAATATTCACTCAAATAAATTATCAGCGCCTTTATTAAAAAATAAAATAAATAAAATATCTGCTTGTTTAATAAATAAAATATTTTATAAAAATAATAACTAATATATCAGTTTTTTCATAAGAAACCAATAAAATTATTTCCTCTATACAAAATAGAAAGAATAAATTTTATACACATACTTTTCTTTCTCTATAAATTTTCCCCCAGCTCTCCCTCTATTTTTAATACCTGCTCCCAGAAATTATATATTACAGTTTGTGGAATTATAATTACATATAATTATGTGTATTCCTAAAATCAGGTAGTAAGGGTTTATTTTTAGGAAAAGTACCTAAATATTTGATGATTTCTTTCAAGGAAGCGGAAAATTTATATTTATATCATTTACAGACGTTTCGATTATTTTATTGTGGACTTTTGCAGTGAAAAGGTGACAGAAAAATCGTGAAAAGTGAGTAGATTTTTTTTGTTAAATGTTGTGTATTTTGTGTAATTTGTAATAATTTGTTGATTTTTGTATTTTCTTGTATAATAGACATATTTAAGTGTAATTTGGTGAATTTACAAGGTTGTAGTACAAACGGTGCGTCCTGTAGATTTTTTTGAAATTTATATAAATTGATAGTGAATTATTTGTTGGTTTGAGTTTTTGGCGTGCAGATGTTAATATATAGGGTTTTATATTAAATTTTTTAAATTTTGTTATTTGTTGTTATAAAAGACATATTTAGGTGTAATTTAGGGAATTTATAAGGTTGTAGTACAAACGGTGCGTCCTACAGATTTTTTTTAAATTTGTATGGAATAATTGTGAATCATGGGGATGTTGTGTAGTTTGTTCATAAAGTTGTTAATATTTTTTATTGTGTAACAAAATTTACTAATTTTATAATTTTGTGGTATAATAGACGTATTTAGGTATTACATAATCAACTTACAAGGTTGTAATATAAACGGTACGTCCTACAGATTTTTTTAAAGTTTGTATTGAATAAGAGTGAATTATGGGGATGTTGTGTAGTTTGTTCATAAAGTTGTTAATATTTTTAATTGTGTAACAAAAATTGTTATTTTTATAATTTTCTAGTATAATAGACATCTTGAGGTATTACATAATTAAATTACAGGGTTAAAATACAAACGGTGTGTCCTGTACAATTTTTTTGTGCATTTTTGAAATTAATGGCAATTACTGACTGTTGTGTACTTTGTTAACAAAATTTTAAATATTTCGCAAAGTATGAATAAATATATTAATTTTAGATTTTTCTGATATAATAGATATTATGAGGTATTACATAATTTAATTACAAGGTTGCAATACAAACGGTGCATCCTATACAATTTTTTTGTGTTTTTTTTTAAATCAATGGCAATTACTGACTGTTAAGTACTTTGTTAACCAAATTGGAAATATTTCGCAAAGTATGAATAAATATATTAATTTTAAATTTTTCTATCATAATAGATATACTTAAGTATCACATACTAAAAATACAAGTCCGTAATACAAACGGTGCGTGCTATACATTTTTGTTTAAATTTTCAACAAAATAAATGTGAATTAATCTTAGTACAATTACAGTTTCGTACTTTTTTGACAAATTGTCTCGCAATCTCGAATAATAATAACAAATTTAATAATTTTATAATTTGTTATAACAATAGATATATTGAGGTATGAAATAACAAAAATTCAATTTTGTAGTACAAACGGTGTGCCCTGTAGAATTTTTCAAAATTTTCCATAAAATAAATGCAAAATTACTCATGGCACCCTTGCAATTTTGTACTATGTTCATAAAGTTGTTAATATCTCGGGTAATAAAAATTAATTTAATAATTTTATAATTTTATGAAATAATAGACATATGTAAGTATAACTTATTAAATTTTCAAGATCCTAGCATAAAAATTACGTCCTGAAGAGCTCTTCAAATTCATCATAATTTACATTACACATTAATATATTTTGGAGTACAATCTTTCACGTACTTTAATTATATTATTATTTTTATTTTTTAATTAGATAAATTATTTGCTAATTTTAGTATTTGTTGTTATAATAGACATATTCAAGTATAAATTAACAAAATTACAAGGTTGTAGTACAAACGGTGCGTCCTGTAGAATTTTTCAAAATTGACAATAAAATTAATGTAAATTTATTAATATAAAAGTTTGTACATTGCTGTTCTGCACTTTGTTCATAAAGTTTAAATATCTCAGAAAATTTAAGTCATTTTTAACTTGTATATAAATATGTCAATTCTATATATAAATGTAAATAAATAAATATATATATATATATATATATATAATTAATTTATATTTGTACTATTGACCCATTCCCAACAATCTCGTGAATCTCGTCCACAAAATCAACTTTCTTCCAGTTTTTCACATCGTTTTGGGTTTTTTCCAAACATATTTTTTTTTCTTTACATTTATCATATTTTTAAGTTTTTTTTCCTTTTTGAATAATTCATTCGAGTGGAATTTGGGCTAAGAGTGAAAGGCTTTGCGGATAACATATATAAATTTATATATCATATATAATTATGACGACTTCTTGTATGCAAAACCAGATCATATACTTGAATGAAAGTCGATAAATGCACTTATTTAGTAAGATGAAATATAAATGAAGTGTAAGTGGCATTTTGCCTTGAGGCAAATTGCATGAACTTGCCAATAATCATTAAGTCGAAAGAATTGTTCTTGAGTTTGTTAAAAATTTGTATTACGTTCACTATTTGTATTACAAGGTTTGAAATTTAGTATTTTATACTTCAATAGATCTATTATAATAGAAAATTTTAAAATTGTAAAACTTATTTTTATTATCCAAGATATTAACATCTTTATGAACAAAGTTCAAAATTGCAAGTATGCCATGAGTGATTTTGCATTTATTTTTTGGAAAATTTTGAAAAATTCTATAGGACGCACCGTTTGTACTACAACCTTCTAATTTAATTATATTATACTTGAATATGTCTATTATAACAACAAATACTAAAATTAGCAAATAATTCATCTAAATAAAAAATAAAAATAATAATATAATCAAAGTACATAAAGGCTTATACTCCCTAATATATTGATGTCAATTTTAAATTATGTCGAATTCAAGGAGCTCTTCAGGATGTAATTTTTATACTAGAATCTTGAAAATTTAATATGTCATACTTACATATGTTTATTATAACAGCAAAATATAAAATTATAAAATTTAATTTTATTTTACGAGATATTAACAACTTTATGAACAAAGTACAAAATTGCAAGTGTGCCATGAGTAATTTTGCATTTATTTTATGGATAATTTTGAAAAATTCTACAGGACGCACCGTTTGTACTTCAACCTTGTAATTTAATCATGTTATACTTACATATGTCTATTAAAATAAAAACTACTAAAACTAGCAAATAATTCATCCAAATAAAAAATAAAAATAATAATATTATCAAAGTACAGAAGGCTTGTACTCCAAAATATATTGATGTCAATTGTAAATTATGCCGAATTCAAAGAGCTCTTCAGGACGTAATTTTTATACTAGGATCTTGAAAATTTAATATATAATATTTACATATGTCTATTATAGCATAAAATTTTAAAATTGTTAAATTTATTTTTATTATCCGAGATATCAACAACTTTATGAACAAAGTACAAAATTGCAAGTATGCCATGAGTAATTTTGCTTTTATTTTATGAAAATTTTTGAAAAATTCTACAGGACGCACCGTTTGTACTACAACCTTGTAATTTAATTAATTTATACCTACATATGTCTATTAAAATAAAAAATACTAAAACTAGCAAATAATTCATCCAAATAAAAAATAAAAATAATAATATTATCAACGTACAGAAGGCTTGTACTCCAAAATATATTGATGTCAATTGTGAATTATGTCGAATTCAAGGAGCTCTTCAGGACGTAATTTTCATACTAGGATCTTGAAAATTTAATATGTGATACTTGAATATGTCTACTATAATAGCAATTTATAAAAGTCATCAATTAATTATTATACTTCTAGGTATTAACAATTTTTGGAACAAAGCACATTAACTTTTGCTTTTTTTCTCAAAACTTATCTAACGACAAAAAGTCTAATTGAATCTATACACACGTATCAATAAAAAAATTCCAATTACAGTATCAAACTATTCAGAATGTCTTGAAACGTCGAGGTTACATTAAATTTAAAAAAAAAATCCGTTGAAAAGTCGATTTTATTTGAAACTTAATTTAAAAAAAATTAAAATATGTAATAAGTGTGCTATGAGTGATTTTGCATTTATTTTATGGAAAATTTTGAAAAATTTTACAGGGTGCAAAGTTTGTATTACAACCTTGTAATTTAATTATATTACACCTAAACATGTCTAATATAACAACAAATACTAAAATTAGCAAATGATTCATCCAAATAAAAAATAAAAATAATAATATAATCAAAGTACCTAAAGGATTGTACTCCTAAATATATTAATTTCGAATATAAATTATGTTGATTTAAAAGAGTTCCTCAGAACGAAATATTTATACTATAGTCTTGTAAATTGAATATTGGATACATAAATATGTCTATTAAAATAAGTAATACTAAAATTTCTAAATTTTTTCTTATTGTTCAAGATCATAACAATTTCGTGAACAAAGAACAAAAAATATATATAAGATTAAAATATATAAGAATATAAAAGCAAAATATAATACCTAATTTTTTCAAAATTAATTAAATAATTAATATAAATCTGAATTAATATTCATATTCTAGTATCAAACGACTCAGAATATCTTGAAACGTCGGGGTAACATAAAATTTAAAAAAATCCTTCAAAAATTCGATTTTTTCCCATTTTATTTGAAACGTATAATAAAAGTTTACAACTCCAACAATTTTTATTATCACTGTTTATATTTATTATCTTTTAATTATTATTTAATTATCTAATTATTGCTAAAGTAAATATTTACTGTATATTTTTAAATCTTAACGTATTAATTTATAAATAAAATGAATAAGATAAAATGGAAATTGTTTCAAATAAGAATTATCTAATAAGAATCAAAGTTCAATATTTATTCGTGACTTGCGGAATTGCACATAGTAGGAGAGCTGGTGTTAAAAATACTAATTATATATATATATATATATATATAAATAATTTGATTAAAAAAGTCATGCGTTACACCAATAATAATAGTATGAGAGTTTTTAGTATTATAATAATTAAAACTAGTGGTGTATGGCATCGTGTCTTAAAGCAAATTGCTGGAACTTCCCGTACCGTAAATAAACATTCGAGAAATAAAAATAATCAATAATTGTTTTGAATAATTACAAATAGATTATTACACACTTATGTGTACGTTTACAAGAGTCCATATTTTTTTAATTTGATTTTTTTGTTAATTTAGAAATTTTTTGATAATTTAGATTTTTTTTAGAAAATTTTATAGACAATACCTATATATCAATATTAAAAAAAATCCATACAATATAGTTTTAGATGTTTATAAAAATTTCTAGATTTTTTTTAAATGTTACAAGTCCCTGATTTGTTCTACTTATCTTTTTTACAAATCAGCAAATTTTTATCAATTTTGACATCAGCTCTCACACTATTTGTCTGATAATTTAAAGATGTCGTAATTGTTAACATTCAATCTCGAACAATTTACAATGAGAATGTAATCGATTGTAAATAAATAATTGTTTATAAATATATAGATAATTAAATATTTTGTATTGGAAAAAGTAAGTGTAGTGTAAATAAGTAAATAGTAAATAGTAAATAAATATATATATATATATATTTATTTATTTATATATTTATGTATCATTTATTACTTTTATTTTTATTTCGATGCAATCAGAAAAAAGAAAGTGGTTTCGAAAGTTGCGTTTACAATTTGGTTCCTTTGAGCGAAAAATGCATTCTGTATCATTTGTCGACGACTTTGGTCGAATTATTTAGGTTAACATCAACAATAATAAATTAAAGTAGTTCAAATTCATCTAAAGGTTTTATCTAATGGAGCCATCTAGTGAGGAAAATGTGGTACGAGGCGCTACATTCCAGATGACTGATCTTTGCGGAATCGGCGAGGAGATTTTTCAGAAAATGGAAATTCATGGGGATAATATTGCAATGGTAATAATAATATAAATGCAAAAGTGTTGAGAAATGATTTGCGCAAAATTTTGTCTAATATGTGAATGCCCTACAGCAACTCGGTATACTTTAAAATCGGTGTTGAAAATGAAAGTTTGCTGTGAGTGTTTTTGTTTAGTTTATGGCTTGTAACTTTGGTGGAGTATGTTGGAAGCTAATAGTGTTTTTGGCGAATTTGTGCAAAATTAAATTGTTCATAATATTGTCTAATATAATCATGCCCTACAGCAACTCGGTATACTTTAAAATAGCTTTGTAATACAGACTGTTGTGATGAGTGTATTTAAATAGAATATTTATATAGAGTGTATTTATTCATCATATCTCTTGTAACTTTTGAATAGTTTGTTTAATCCAATTGCTGTTTTAGGAAATTTTGTGCAAAATTATATTGTTTTTAATATTGTCTAATACAAAAATGCCCTACAGCAACTCGGTATACTTTAAAATAGCTTTGAAAACAGACTATTGTGATGAGTGTATTTATATAGAATATTTATATAGAGTTATTTATTCATCATATCTCTTGTAACTTTTGAATAGTTTGTTTAATGAAATTGCTGTTTTAGTTGAAAATTTATACAAAATTAAATTATTTTTGATATTGTCTAATATATTAGAACTCTAGAGCAACTCAGTATACTTTAAATTTGCTTTGAAATACAGACTGTGATGATGATTACATATATAGAATATTTATATAGAGTGTATTTATTTATTATATTTCTTGTAACTTTTGAATAGTTTGTTTAATCCATTTGCTGTTTTAGGAAATTTTGTGCAAAATTAAATTGTTTTATATATTTTCTAATATAAAAATGCTCTACAGCAACTCGGTATACTTTAAAATCGCTTTGAAATACAGTACTCTAGAGCAACTCGGTATACTTTAAATTTGCTTTGAAATACAGACTACTGTGATGAGTGTACATATATAGAATATTTATATAGAGTGTATTTATTCATCATATCTCTTGTAACTTTTGAATAGTTTGTTTAATCCACTTGCTGTTTTAGGAAATTTTGTGCAAAATTGTACTGTTTTTAATATTGTCTAATACAAAAATGCCCTACAGCAACTCGGTATACTTTAAAATAGCTTTGAAGTGCCAAGTGTGTTGTAAATGTACAGAATGTAAAGTGTATTTGTTTATTATATCTCTTGTAACTTTTGAATAGTTAGTCTAATCCACTTGCTGTTTTAGCAAATTTTGTGCAAAATAGTATTGTTTTAACTATTGTCTAATGCAAAAATGCTCTACAGAAACTCGGTATACTTTAAATTTGCCTTGAAATACAGACTACTGTGATGAGTGTATTTACATATATAGAATATTTATATGGAGTGTATTTATTCATCATATCTCTTGTAACTTTTGAATAGTTTGTTTAATGAAATTGCTGTTTTAGTTGAAAATTTGTGCAAAATTAAATTGTTTTAAATATTGTCTAATATAATAATGCCCTAAAGCAACTCGGTATACTTTAAATTTACCTTGAAATACAGACTACTGTGGTGAGTGTATTTATATAGAACATTTATATAGAGTGTATTTATTTATCATATCTCTTGTAACTTTTGAATAGTTTATTTAGCTGTTTTAGGAAATATAGTGCAAAATTAAATTGTTTTATATATTTTCTAATATAAAAATGCTCTACAGCAACTTGGTATACTTTAAAATCGCTCTTGAATACAGAAGTTTGTTTCGAGTGTATTTATTTAGATTAATTACTTATATACGAAGTAGAGTGTGTGCAGTGCATTTATTTGGCAAATCTTCTGTAACTTTTGAATTTTTGGTCTAATCCAAATAGTGTTTTTGACAAATTTGTTTAAAATTAAATTATTCATAATATTGTCTAATACAAAAATGCCCTACAGCAACTCGGTATACTTTAAAATCGCTCTTCAATACAGAAGTTTGTTTCGAGTAGTATTTATTTACATTAAGTATATAGAGCATAGAATGCAGTGCATTTATTTGGCAAATCTTCTGTAACTTTTAAACTATTTGTTTAATATTTGTTGATAGTATTTTCAGAAAATTTGAGCAAAATTAAATTGTTCATAATATTGTCTAACCCAAAAATGCTCTACAGCATTTAAACATACTTTAAAATAGCCTTTGAATGAGAATATTTTCAGGAGTCAATTTCTTGAGTATGCAAAAACAAGTCACAGTGACTTAATTTTGTCTTGCTAAATTTAAAAACTATTTTAAAGTATACCGAGTTGCTCTAGAGACTTATGTTGTTAACAAAACTTATAGAAAATTGAATTTTCAACAAATTTCCCAAATATTTTATACAAATCAGACAAACCGTTCAAAAGTTACAAGAGATATGATGAATCAATGCACAAAACTAAGTATATGTAAGAATTGTAGTTTTTAATTTTGTTTTTTTTTAATGCAATTTTAAAGTATACCGATTTGCTGTAGAGATTTATATTGTTAACAAAACTTACAAATAATTCAATTCTCAACATTTTTGCTGGATATTTTATAAACTTTAAACAAACCATTCAAAAGTTACAAGAGATATGATAAATCAATGCACAAACCTGTAAAGCATGTACTTCATAATAATTTCTAATTTTGTACTTCTTTTTTGCTAAATATTTTATTAACTTTAAACAAACCATTCAAAAGTTACAAGAGATAACTAAATATTAAATAATATGTAAGATATAATAATAATAAATAAGATAACTAATGATAATCAATGAACAAAACTAAGTATATGTAAGAGAGTTTTTTATTTTGCTTTTTTTAAATGCAATTTTAAAGTATACCGAGTTGCTGTAATAAAAATTATAGATAATTTCATTTTCAACAAATTTCCAAAATATTTTATTCAAATCAAACAACCCGTTCAAAAGTTACAAGAAATAGTATAGTAAATAAAAGCAAAAATCTGTAAAGCATGTACTTCAGAAATTTTCTGATGTTGTTGCAATTTTTTTGAAAATTTAAAGTATACTGAGTTGCTTTAGAGCAAAAATTTTATAAACAAAACTTATAAAAAATTTAATTTTCAACAAATTTCCCAAATATTTCAATAAGATCCGACAAACCGTTCAAAACTTACAAGAGATATGATAAATAAAAGCACAAAACTGTAAGGCACGTACTTCATAATAATTTCTAATTTTGTATTTCTTTTTAAAATTTTAAAGTATACCGAGTTGCTCTAGAGCAAAGTTTTATGAACAAAACTTCTAGAAAATTGCATTTTCCACAAATTTCCCAAATATTTTATATAAATCAGACAAACCGTTCAAAAGTTACAAGAAATTCAATAAATAAATAGCATAGCATGTACTTCATAATAATTTCTGATGTACTTTTTTTGCAATTTTGAAGTACACCGAGTTGCTCTAGAGCGCTTTCATATAAATGAAACTCATAGAAAATAAAATTTTCAACAAATTTCCCAAATATTTTATGTAAATCAGACATCCCAAGTTACAAGAAATATACTAAATGAATGCATAAAGAAATCACAATACCTCAAATATGTTTCCAAATTTCCTAGACATTTTAAGGTACACCGAGTTGCTCTAGAACAAAGTCTTATAAACAAAACTTATAGAAAATAAAATTTCCAACAAATTTCCCAAAACATTTTATACAAATCAGATAACCGGTTCAAAAGTTACAAGAAATACAGTAAATAAATGCATAAACAAATCGCAATACCTCACATAATTTTCCAAATTTCCTAGCCATTTTAAAGTATACGAAATTGCTCTAAAGCACTTTCATATAAACAAACCTTATAGAAAATTAAATTCTTAACAATTTTGCAAAATATTTCATTCAAATCCAACAACCCGTTCAAAAGTTACAAGAAATGCAATAAATAAATAGCGTAGCATTTACTTCATAATAATTTTTGATGTTGCAATTTTTTGCAATTTTGAAGTATACCGAGTTGCTCTAGGGCACTTTGACATAAACAAAACTTACAGACAATTAAATTCTCAACAATTTTGCAAAATATTTTATTCAAATCAGACAACCCGTTCAAAAGTTACAAGAGATACAATGAATAAATTCATAAGCAAATCACATTACCCCAAATATTTATCTAAATTTCCTAGCCATTTCAAAGCATACCGAGTTGCTCTAGGGCACTTTCATATAAATGGAACTTGTAAAAAATTCAATTCTCAACATTTTTGCAAAATAGTTCATTCAAATCCAATAACTCGTTCAAAAGTTAAATAAATGCATGAACAAATCACTGTACCTCAAATATGTTTCCAAATTTCCTAGCCATTTTAAAGTATACCGAGTTGCTCTAGAGCAATTCCCTATAAACAAAACTTACAGATAATTCAATTCTCAATAATTTTCCCGAATATTTCATTGAAATCCGATAACCCCTTCAAAAGTTACAAGAGTTACAACAATTAAAATAATTTCCAGGTAGATGCAGAAACAAAACAAGAAGTAACTTTCAACGAGCTCCGCAGAACGAGCGCCACGATTGCCCTATCTTTACTATCACGTGGTATAGAACCAAGTGACGTCATAACCCTTGTCGAAAAAACATCTTTAGAAGCCTTTTCAGTTGCAATAGGCACTTTATTTAGTGGATCAGCTATTAATGTTCTGGACGCAGGATGGACAGCATGTAAGTAAAGGGACAAAAATCGAAAATGAAAATTTTTGCATTTCTCGACGTTCTAAAAGTTTCTGAACATTTTGGCATACCTAAAAAAAATTCAAAAAATTACCCAGTCTAAGCGCCACTCTGGTACAAATGTTCTCGCCAAGTGTGTTTAGACTGTTTATGTACTAGAGTTTATGCACTTTTCCAATTTTGTGATGAAACTATTGAAAAATGTGAAAATGCCGCCAAGCTAAGCACATTATAAGTGAAAATGTCGCACAGAATTATTTGCAAATGCGTTTAGACTGTTACTATACGGGAGCACTTTTTCAATTTTGTGCAAATTAGGCAACTTTTTTTTTTTGAAATTGAATTCGAAAGGAAATGACGTTTGTTAATGTTCTGGAGATAAATTGATTTTTAATTTACATTTGATTTGCTCAGATATAACAAGATAGCAAAAATAATGAAAGTTACAGAATTTGTAATAATATATTAGAAAACGTTTCAAATTTCTCGAATATTTTAAGACAAGAATATTCCTAGACAAGATTTTGGGAATATATTTTTTAAAAATATGATTTGACATTTTTTGTAAGTGAGTAGAGTTGCTTTTTGAAGGTGATTTTAGTATTTCTGGATATTTTAGAATATTGTTCAAATATAAAAAATATAAAACTGCCCAAAAGTTTACTAGTAAAATTATGAAAAATCAAATTGTTCACAAGGACCCTGGGCTTTCTCCATTCTTTCTAAATGATGATGATAAATAATATAACTTTAAGTTAAGAATTTTTTCAAAGTGTGTATAGAGAGTTGGAATATTTGTGTAAATAATTGTTTACTGAAGTATTGTTTAAATGTAAAAAATATCAAAGTGTCTTAAAATCTCATAGGGAATTTTAAAATATTCATAGAATCCTGTTTTGAAAAAATCCAACTACATTTTGTTCATGTTCTCGGGCTTGTAGTTCATTTCTAAAGCAATATAAGAATAAATAGTCTTAGTAAAGATTTTAGAAAATTTTATCTAGATTTCATTGTCTTCTGACCAAAAAACTCTATCTTACTCCAAAAAAAAGTTACGTTAGAAACATGAAAAATGAACAGTGCATACTTAAAGGCAACATCAAATGCTTTTTAGTATAAAAATCCACCATCAACATTCTTGTGAAAAAACTATTGAAAAATGTGAAATTGCCGCCAAGCTAAGCACAGTATAAGTGAAAATGTCGCACAGAATTATTTGCAAATGCGTTTAGACTGTGTCTATACGGGAATACTTTTTCAATTTTGTGCAAATTAAGGCAACTATTTTTTTTTATTTTTGAAATTTAATTCGAAATGATGCCATGCACCACCAGTTTTGATTTCAGTTTTGCTCACTTTTTCTTTTTTTTATAGCAACTGTGTTACCAGCTCTCATACCATTGCTAAAACCAAAAATTATTTTCTGTCACGTCAGTGCTGAAGATATTCTGATCCCAGTAATCAACGGCAATGGGTTGGAGGACACAGATGTTGTTATTTATGGAGGTGACTCTAATTATGGATATCAGACTTTTAAGGAGTTGGTGGAGGAGTTTGGACAGTCTGAAGATTTGGATACATACAGGTGAGTTAAGGCAAATTGCTGGAACTTCCCGTACCGTAATATTCGAGAAATTTCAACGTTTACAAATATATTATTACAAATACTGTAATCTTCATTATTATTGCCATCTTGTTATATCTGAGCAAATCAAATGTAAATAAAAAATCAATTTATCTCCCGAACAATCGTCATTTCATTTCGAATTCAATTTCAAAAAAACAAATAGTTGCCTAATTTACACAAAATTGAAAAAGTGCTTCCGTATAGTCACAGTCTAAACGCATTTGCAAATAATTCTGTGCGACATTTTCACTTATACTGTGCTTAGCTTGGCGGCATTTTCACATTTTTCAATAGTTTTCTCACAAAATTGGATAAGTGCTCCAGTTAAAAAACAGTCTAAACGCACTTGGCGAAAACATTTGTACCAAAGTGGCGAGTAGACTGTGCTTAGCCTGGGTATTTTTTTTAATTTAACTTAAAAACTGTCATTTTTTGCACACTTAGCTCTGTATCTTCGAAATGGCGGGACCTGTCTTTGCTAAATTTTCCCGGGTTCAAATTTCATTTGTTAGTCAGTAGAGTTTCTTTTCTTTTAGTGTATCTTAAAACTTTTCTGTCATTTTACAAATCTTCAGGTTGCTAGTCAGTAAAGTCTCTTTTTCCTCTTTGTATTTTTATTTGCTCGTCAGTAGGGTTCATTTTGCCTAATATTTTCATTATGCTTGTCAATAGGGTCCCTTTTTCTTACAAATTTTCAATTTGCTTGTCAGTAGAGTCCCTCTTCTCTCTTTGTATTTTTATTTGCTCGTCAGTAGAGTCCCTTTTTCCTAATATTTACATTTGCTCGTCAGTAGAGTCCCGTTTCCTAATATTTTCATTTGCTCATCAGTAAAGTCCTTTTTTCTAGTATTTTTATCAGGCTTGTCAGTAGAGTTTCTTTTTCTTACAATATTTTCAATTG
>NW_020539727.1:22317162-22344054 GCF_003426905.1 Ctenocephalides felis
TACCTAGGACACTTGTTTAAATATTAAAAATATTAAACATATTAAATTTCTCAAATTCATAAATTTATAGACGATTTTCTTACGCGAATCATGCAATTATTCTTTTGACTTTAACAAAATTGATTTGGGATTTAGACAATTCATTACAAGCCAAATATTTATTATAAAAGTCCAAAATTTGGATATGTTATACCTAGGACACTACTTTAAATACTAAAAATATAAAATTTTTAAAATTTATCAAATTCATAAATTTATAGACGATTATCCTAAGCAACTCCTGCAATTATTCTATTGATTTGAACAAAATTGATTTGGGATTTAGAAAATTAATTACAAGCCAAATATTTATTATAAAAGCCCAAAATTTGGATATGTTATACCTAGAACAGTATTTTAAATTCTGAAAATATAAGTTATGTAAACTTTGTCAAATTCATAAATTTATGAGCAATTTTCTTAAGCAACCCTTGAAAACGTTCTATTGACTCGAGTTAAATTCATAAATTCATTTTTCTCTCAAAATTGATACCACAATTTGAAAATTTATTTCTCGCAAAATATTTATTGCAAAAGCTTAAAATTTGGACAGGTTATACCTAAGACACTTGTTTAAATGTTAAAAATATTAAACATATTAAATTTGTCAAATTCATAAATTTAGGAGCAATTTTTTAAGCGATTAATAAAATCGTTTTGTTGACCCAAGTAAAATTGATACCGGATTTTAAAAAATTCTTATTTTTGCAAATATTTGTTGTACAAGGCCCAAATTCGAACACGTACTACCTCGAACACTTGTTTAAATATTAAAAATATTAAACATATTAAATTTGTCAAATTAATAAATTTATGAGCAATTTAAGCAACGTTCTACGGACTCGCGTAAAATTTTTAACATTCAGTTTCTCAAAATTGATACCAGATTTTAAAAATTCATTTCTCGCAAAATATTTTTTGCAAAAGTCTGAAATTTGGACACGTTATACCTGGAACACTTGTTTAAATACTAAAAATATTAAACATATTAAATTTGTCAAATTCATAAATTTATAGAAGATTTTCTTATGCGAATCCTGCAATAATTCTATTGACTTGAACAAAATTGATTTGGGATCTAGAAAATTTATGAAAAGCCAAATATTTATTGCAAAAGCTTAAAATTTGGACAGGTTATACCTAGAACACTTGTTTAAATACTAAAAATATAAAACATGTAAAATTTGTCAAATTCATAAATTTATAGATAATTTTTCTAAGCAACTTTTGAAAACGTTTTATTGACTCGAGTAAAATTTTAACATTCAGTTCTTTCACAAAAATTGATACCAGATCTTAAAAATTCATTTCTCGCAAAATATTTATTGCAAAAGCCCAAAATTTGGATATGTTATACCTAGGACACTTGTTTAAATGTTAAAAATATTAAACATAATAAATTTGACAAAATGTTAAATTTATGTACAATTTTTGTAACACGAGTACTTCAAGAAGTCGTCGAACTATTAACTAAAACAAGTGCACGCTTTTACAAAACCATTCATAAAAATTAATGCGGAACAAAAATTATATTAAATTTGATATACAAAAAAAGTAAACCTCAAACAACAACCCTAGTACTAAATTTTCATTTCCATCCCTTATCTCACCTGAAACATCAGTTTTCCCTTCAGGAACAGCAGCACTCCATCCATTCTGCACCAAAACACTAAAAACCACCAAAAAGACCACCAAAAATTTAGCACCAGCCATAATAAGAACCAACAAATTTAACCAACACTTCGATTATTAAATTCGTCAATAATTTTATCAATTATTGATCGTCAATTCACTTCCAAGGATCTTTTAACAATGTCAATTTTTCGACCAGCAACTCGGTTCATATACCGAATGATTTGACTACAAATAAGGATCGGACGTGCCTTGGATTATAATTATAAATAAATTAGATTCTTATTGGATTTGTGTATGTTTGGACGAGTGAAATTTATTTTTGGTGGCCCAGATTTTTGAAAAATTGTCTGGCGCATTCCGAAAAATATTCTACAATTTATCAAACATAGTACGTGTGAAAAAAAGTCGAGTGTGAACTGAAATCTATTACATTTTTTCAGTTGCTTAGGAAAATTATTTATAAATTTATGAATATGACAAAGTTTACATATTTCATATTTTCAGAATTTAAAATACTGCTCTAGGTATAACATATCCAAATTTTGGGCTTTCATAATAAATATTTGGCTTTTAATGAATTTTCTAAATCCCAAATCAATTTTGTTCCAATCAATAGAATAATTGCAGGATTCGCGTAAGAAAATCGTCTATAAATTTATGACTTTGACAAATTTAATATGTTTAATATTTTTAATATTTAAAATAGTGTCCTAGGTAAAACATATTCAAATTTTGAGCTTTTATAATAAATATTTTCCGAGAAAAAAATTTTTAAAATCTGGTATCAATTTTGAGAAATAACTGAATGTTAAAATTTTATTCGAGCCAAAAGAACGTTTTCAGGAGTTGCTTAAGAAAATTGTCTATAAAATTATGAATTTAACAAATTTTACATATTTCATATTTTTGGTATTTAAAGTAGTGTCCTAGGTATAACATATCCAAATTTTGGGCTTTTATAATAAATGTTTGGCTTTTAATGAATTTTCTAAATCCCAAATCAATTTTGTTCGTCAGTAGAATAATTGCAGGATTTGCGTAAGAAAATCGTCTAAAAATTTATGAATTTGACAAATTCTACATATTTTACATTTTTAATATTTAAACGAGTGTTTTAGGTAAAACATATCCAAATTTTGGGCTTTTGCAATGAATATTTTGCGAGAAATGAATTTTCAAAATCTGGTATCAATTTTGAGAAAGAACTGAATGTTAAAATTTTACTCGAGTCAATAGAACGTTTTCAGAGGTTGCTTAAGAAAATCGTCTAAAAATTTATGAATTTGTCAAATTTAATATATGTAATATTTTTAATATTTAAACAAGTGTCCAAGGTATGACATATCCAAATTTTGGGCTTTTGCAATAAATATTTTGCGAGAAATGAATTTTCAAAATTTGGTATCAATTTTGAGAAAGAACTGAATGTTAAAATTTTACTCGAGTCAAAAGAACGTTTTCAGGAGTTGCTTAAGAAAATTGTCTATAAAATTATGAATTTAACAAATTTTACATTTTTCATATTTTTGGTATTTAAAGTAGTGTCCTAGGTATAACATATCCAAATTTTGGGCTTTTATAATAAAAATATAACTTGTAACGAATTTTCTGAATCCCAAATCAATTTTGTTCAAGTCAGTAGAATAATTGCAGGATTCGCGTAAGACAATCGTCTAAAAATTTATGACTTTGACAAATTTAATATGTTTAATATTTTTAGTATTTAAAATAGTGTCCTAGGTATAACATATCCAAGTTTTGAGCTTTTATAATAGCTATAAAATAGTATATATAATAAATTTCAACAAAAATTTTACTACACTTGCTGTAAGCTCTCAAACACAATATTTGCAAAAAAAATCCACAAGTAAGTTAGTTCTGCATTAAAATGTTTTACAACTTTATTTTATTGCATTAAAATACATTGTCGTATTGTTTTATTAAATGTATATATACATTTAATCGATATATCGATTTCAAATAACGGTATCGATTATCGTGACGATATTTAAATCGATTGTTCATTGAATTCGATGTAACATAATTTCACTCACGCATCGAAATGATTTTGTGGAACGATTTTAATTATTTAGGTCGATTTTTGAATTAATTTGTAACGTATTAATGGATTGGTTTTATTACATTAATTATTCGAAAGAAAAATTTGAAAAAAAAATGCAAAGTTGTAGAAAAAAAATGCTAAAACCGAACTACTAATTTACTTATTGTATTTTACTACTCCATTACTTTTGTAATTTTTTTTTTACCAAGTACTAGAGATATTTAAAAATAATTTAATACTAAAAGTTAAAAGTTTATTTACTAGTCTACTAGTTTATTTATTTAAATAACTTATTACTACTAGTTGTTTACCTTTGACTATTTTTTGTTATTTTAACAGTAAATGTTTCCGTTTCCTTAATGTCTCAATTAACACAAATATTTACGACGACGAGTTGATTTTTTTGCTGCGACTTTTAGAGAGAAAGGTTGTAAATCATAACTAAATGTTGACATGGTAATAAAATAAGGTTAATTTGTGTGTTTTAGAATAGTTAATGGATCATTAACCTTCGTTATTACACCTTGGTCAGAAGCGAATTACATGGGTAAATGGCTAAGAAAAATACACTTAAAATTGTGGTACCTACGAGTTTCAAAAATTTTTAGTAATTTTTCTAAATTTTTTGTGGAATTTTGGTGTACGCAGTTTTATTCGGAATTTAATCTAGATTGGTGTAGGAAAAAATCAAAAAAACAGGTTTGAATTTGAAAAAGATACAAACAAAAAAAACTGTGTAAATACACCGTAGTTTAATTTATTTGTACATATAAGGGTGAGTAAAAAGTTGGAATAAAAAATGCAACCAGAAAGTTTTTGTATTTTTAGTAATTTTTGTAAATTTATGGTGATTATTTAATTTATACGATTAAATTCAGAATTCAATCCAGATTTCATGAGTAAAATACTACAAATTTTGCGTTAAATTTAAAAAAAAAATACATTAACAGAACTGAATATATGCAAAATTTTTCTCTCAGTATGATTTTTGTTAAAACGCTTGTAATAATTTTTTATAATTTTTCATTAATTCTGTTAGTTACAAAATTATGTCTATATTTTTTGATTTTAAGACCAAAACTGTCTACAAAAATTTAAAAAAAAGTTAGAGCCTAAATACTATATCCTCAGGGTTACATCCTCAAGTTTTAAGAAATACCAAGTTTGAGTGTTTATAAAATATTTTGCTGCATACATACAAAAATTTCAATTATATCAGTTCTTATCAAATCTAGATTTTATAAGTCTAAGAGCAAAAAATTCTATCTCAACTCCAAAAAATGTACAATTATAAAACTGAGAAAATGTAATAGATTTCAGTTCACATTCGACATTTTTTCATGACCATGTTTGATAATTTGTAGAATATTTTTCTGAATACATACAAAAATTTTAATGATGTCAGTTTTTAGCAAATTTTATCTAGATTTTACAAGTCCAATAGCAAAAAATTCTATTTCAACCATAAAAAAAGTTACAATAAAAAAACTGAAACAGTTCGGAGGGTAATTGACCCACTCTAATTTTTTTGCAAATACAAAGTTTAGGTATTTATAATAGAATATCAGATAATAGTATAATATAAATCATTTATATACCATTGTGTAGCAAATTTTATCTAGATTTTTTAAATAAAACTTCCAATACAGTCCTAAAAAAAGTTGCGTTCAAAAAACTAAAAAAAATGCTGGGTTTAAATAGCTAGATCCATATCAAAATATATGAAAAAGTGACTACGTGTGTTTGAAACTATTTTACCAACAATTTATTTTATTTTACCCAACTTTTTCTGTTACATATTTTAAAAGAAAGTATTCTCAAACTATTCTCATTTTTATTTTTGTTAATTCACTTATTATTCAGTGCGTAAAAAATTAAGAAAGTTTTAAATGCGTGAGACGCATAAAATTGACTGATTGACTAATTCGATAAAATCGATCGAAATAAAATTTGTGTGTTTTTTTATGAGTAAATGCTCTGATAATTGTAATAAAAAATTAAGTAGAGTAAAAAAATAGAGTGTAATTTTATATACAAAAACAATATGTATATTTTTGTGTCCAGAATTTTTAGTCTGCAAACCAAAGAAAAATTAACTCCAAAAATTTATTAATTTTCGTTATAAATTGTTTAAAAATTTATAAAAATCGTGTAAAGGCTTTTATTTTTTAAAGGATTTTATTATTATTGAAATAGTATTGATGCCATTTTATTAAAAAAAAGTATATTGATTTTAGGTTTCTAATACCAAAAAATTCTATGTTAATCCTAAAAACAGTTTTGTTCTAAAAACCAAAAAAGTGTACTGCATACTAATAAATTTTTCATATGGAACTGATGTGAAAATTTGTGTGCGTTTTTTTTTAAGTAAATGCTCTGATAATTGAAATAAAAAATTAAGTAGAGTAACAAGAAACAGTGTGAATATTTTTGTGTTCAGAATTTATAAATAAATAAATAAATAAAATATAATGAAATAAATAAATTTGTAGTCGGGAGACCAAAGAAAAATTAACTCCAAAAATTTAATAAGTGTATAAATATTTATAAAAATTGGGTAAAAATCTTTATTGAAATATTAATGAAATAGTTTTATTGAAAAAAGTATGTAGATTTTAGGTTTCTAATACCAAAAAAGTCTATGTTAATCCTAAAAAAAAAGTGTGCTGCATACTATAACTTTCTCATATAAAACTAATGTGATCTGAAAAAAAATTTTGTTGTATTTTTGTAGTGCTCTGAATTTTTTTTAAAATATATATATATATATATATATATATGTATATAATTTTTTAATTAATTTATATTTATATATGTTTATATATATATATGATTTTTTTTATCGATTGGAAAGAATTTATTCATACTTTTGCAATAATGTTTGCTTAAAAATATTCCGTGCGTGTTTCCATTTCTTTTTTTTATGGTTTAGCGGAATTTCCAACTGGAAATTTAATTGCTGGAATTATATTTAGAGAACGCACATCATGTACTTTCATCATAGACAAGGATTTAGTCGAAAGTTTACTCACAAAAAAACATTTGGTAAAAAAAATGCTCCGAGTCTCATATAAAAATACTCATAGTTATGATTATATTTTGGTTTGTTAAAATTAAATAAAGTTATGTAAAGTTTTCAGAAATAATATAATTTTCTTTTAAATTATCCAAAATTATTTAAACTTGTACAAAATTAGACCAAATTTTGCAAAATACTGGAACAAAATGCAAAATATTAGAAAAAAAAACAAAAAATAGAATAAGTATATAAATATGAAAAATTAAAACAAAATGGATCAAAATAATATAAAAAAATGTTTAAAATAATACAAAATTACTAAAATGAGGCAAACAGAAATAAATTTAGATAAGAATAGACAAATTTCGGTAAAATTGGACAAAATTAGATCAAATTTGACAAAATTGGACGACATTTGATGTAAATAGGCAATATTATTACTTGTTTTGCTTTGAATTTTTTTTACTGTGCTCCAATTTGCATAAAATTTTGAAATTAGGTTTATCTTCAGGAAAAAAGGATAAAACTTCTAAATTTTTTTACTGTACTCCAATTTGCATAAAATTTGAAATTTTGGGGACCAAAAGAATTAAAAAAAAAACTATTAAAATATAAAACTTACACTTTCAAACTTTAAAACAATTTAGTAAACCAAAAAATATTTAGTTCGCACCAATTTTTTAAAAAAAATCTCTAAATATAATATTTACAAATTTTAAAAAAATCTCTAAATAATATTTATAATAATTTAATTTAATTAACACTATTTTCTATTTTTTTACGTGTAGATATGCAAAAAATTTCATTTTCGATGTTCGGCCCATTGCTATTTTCTGTAATTATCTTTTACCACCAGAGCCAAGTCTATAACAAGAACTATCTATATCTGACAAATCCAAAAAAAAAACTATAAAAAAATTATGTATGTACATATATAATTTGTGTCGGAACGAGGAATAAACTTTCTTTGATGGTCAAGGCCGTCTTGATCTTGACTATGAACTAGTTTATAAAAGATAGTAGTTGGTAGTCAATTATTAATTAGGTGAATGCCGATTGATAATTTATTAGAAATATTACAAAGATAGAAAAATGATGTCCAGTTTATAGAATCGTATTTAATTTATTATTAACTTCCCGTAGGGTAAGTTATTGTAATCGTCCAAAAATCGAAATTGACACCGTGTGTGTGTGTCTATGTATGGATGCAATTTTTAAGTTCCCGTAGGGCAAGTTATAGTTTTCGCAAAAAAATCGAAATTGAAAATTTTATATATCTTTACGTTTCAGAGGTTTCTGAACATTTTAGCATACCTTAAAAAAAATGGATGTGTGTGTGTGTGCGTGTGTGTATGTATGTATGGATACAATTTTTCGTCCACGTTTTCGGGCGCACGGATCAACCGAATCAAATGGTTCAAAAAAAATTCGATTTTTATTGTTACGGAGATGAGCTGATTAGTTTTGCAAAAAGGCAGGTCTAGCCTTTACGGAGATACGGAGCAAAGAGTGCAGAAAATACAAATCGAGTTTCTGAGAGAACGGAGTATCGAATTTGAATGATCTAAAAACATTCAATTTGTAATGATTGGGAGAAGAGGTGATTAGTTTTTGGCAAAGACAGGTCCAGCCGTTACGGAGATACAGAGCTAAATGTGCAAAAAATGCCAGTTTTTGAGTGAACTAAGCGTCCGATTTGAATGATCTAAAAAACTTTCTGCTTGTTTTAACAAAATAATTGCTTTTGGAGAAAAAATATGTTTTTCTTTTTTTTTCAAATTTTTTTTTATGTCGAAAATAATTGAGATTTTAATTTTAATTCTGGCTAAAGTTTTAAAGCTCACTTATATACTTTAAATAAATAATTTTAACTTTGTAATTTAATTTACATAACACTTATAATAATTAGACAATGTTACAATATTAATAATTATCTATTCAGAAATATTTTTTGAAATTTTTCTTACTGTACGGGAAGTTCCAGCAATTTGCTTTAAGGCACGATGCCATACACCACTAGTTAATTAATTATATGTTCTAGATTTTTAAGCAATATATTTATAATTAAGGGTAATTTTATATAGTTAATACTAAAACTTGTTCTATGAGCACTCAAGACTTTGCTTGAATCCTATTTGAGGGTTCCTCAAGGTTATATTCTTGGTCCAATATTTTGTTAATTTTTGTTAATACATAAATTGATATCATAATATTATTAATGTATCATTGTTTCTGGTATTTTTTTTTATAAAAAAGAATAAAACTTATTTGCTTCAGTACAAGATGGAATTTAACTAAAAATAAATAGATCATATAAAAATTTTGAATAATGTTTATTAGTAATATGGTAACACTCGTGATGCACACATTTATTAGTGTCGACCATTATACACATTCATACAATGATAAATTTTAAATTATATATTTATAATAGCATTCAAATTATGTAAAATATTTTGAAAGAAAAATGTAATTAAAGTCACACTTCAAATATGACATGATCGGTTTGTCATTGTAATTAGCATTTAGAAATGAGCCTTCATTAGAGAAATGAAGTAATTGCTGATTAATAACTTCTATAATATTCGTTCACACAGTGGATTATGTTAAACAACGCCTAAACAAATATTGTTTTCGCAAACTCATCATGTAATAATTGTGTTTGAAGAACTTCATGTAATTAAAATTAACATGCATTCATTGACTGATGGTATTTTTTTTACATTTTCGCTGGCGATATAATCTTATTCTTTGAACAGCTGTAATATCTGTCTTGCCTAAAAAGTATTTTCCATTTTAATGACTTCAAAGATTTATAGAAACTACAAATGATATAGAAATAATTTCTCTTCAATAAACTTACGTTTAGTACACGGCACAAATGTTTAATTTGTTTTATTATTTTCAAGGAACAGGGTAAATTATTCTTCCGATTCAGACATTTTTCATTAATTCAAGATTTGTACTACGATGTAATTTTAAAATGTTTATTTATCTATCTATGTCGATTTCCTTATTTTATTTAGTTTATTTCCTCATTGATATCGGTACGCATACAACGACAGATCTCTACTCACACACGACGACTAATCACAATCGACCCGTATAGAAATGATATGATCGAGAGCGAATGACGAATTATTGGCTTCACTCTTAACTTATCTTATCTGCCGTAACGCACTTCCGTTGCATTTGTACGGATGTACACCCTAGTCGCGCCTAAAAAAGTTTTACTTCAATAAATATTTTATAAATATGTTTTTATATTTATTTGTGTAAATATAACTTTTTTCTTTGTATTGAAGAAGGCGTCGAAATTCCTGCACGTTTTATGAATGAGAAAATAACAGTTGTTTGTGAAGAACAAGAAGATCGAGATGATAAAATCGTTTTATTCAGGTTTATATATACAAAAACACGAAGATCATTAGCCTTATATATATATATATATATATATATATATATATATATATATATATTTGAATAGTCTTGAATTTGATGTCGATATAATATATTTAATCTGAGTAAAAAAGTCGGGCGTTACATCAAATAAAAATAGCATGATAGTTTTTAGAAATTTATTTATTTAAAATCCATACGTTTCGGCTAGCATCTTAGCCTTCATTCATTGGCAATCAATTTAACTATAAAAATTAAAACTAGATAAATAATATGTAAGAAAAACAATAATAATAATAATAACAATAATAACACTTACAATTTTGTATCCTAATATAACATATGAAAACATTATTAATAATCCACTCACGCCTAGTTATTTATTTTTTTCTCTATGAGTGTAATTTTATTAAATGCAAAAAGTTGCATAAATTAAATGAATCTTTATTTTATGTATTTGCATTATTTCTGTTTTTATATTTAATATTTTATATATTTACTTTGCATACAATAAAGTTGTGTATGAATAAATTCATTGTATGTAAATTTATTTTATATATAAATACAATTTTGAAAAAAATTGTAAATTTTTAGATTTTTCATATATATATATATATATATATATATGAGAAAAATCTATATACAATGCTTAGAGATAAAAATCCTCCAAAATACTTGCATAATTTATAAGACTTGAGCAAAACTGCCAAATTTTGTCTAATATCTAAAATGTTGCATTCAAATGCGGTTTTTGGTCACTAATTTTA
The DNA here is from genome assembly GCF_003426905.1 of Ctenocephalides felis. Lineage (NCBI taxonomy): Eukaryota > Metazoa > Arthropoda > Insecta > Siphonaptera > Pulicidae > Ctenocephalides > Ctenocephalides felis. Next base: position 22,328,084 of record NW_020539727.1, read on the forward strand.
ATTTTACTAAAATGTGTTGTAAGAACAATATATAGATGATACCTTTGGCTATATATCTACCATAGACAGTTTTAAAATTCAAAGGCTAGTTTAGAAGATATACAGAATCTCATCGAAATATACCACATAGTTTCACCAAAGTTACTATAAGTGATAAGATAACCTATGCACTAATATGCATTTTTGGTACACAAATTGTTTTTGTCAAATAACTCAAAAATTTCATATGGAGCCACCACTTTTCAGTTATACAGGGTAAAACTAGATAAAATTTAAAACATTTCCTAGGAAACACTTTTATACACTTCCGATATAAAATTTTTGAATAAAACAACTTTGAATTCTATATTTCACTACTACTACATAATAATACATTACAAAGAAAACTCCGCAGTTTGCCCAATTTTTTTCCAAAATCTTTGGAATTTTTGGGCAGATCAGTACAGCCACTTCTTCTACATTCTCTCTTCTCTCTTGTTCTTCGATTTTTATTCCATTTTTTTTCTTTTTACAATCTTTAACGAGATCACAAGTTGCCCCACCATATCAACTTTCTTGAAATGAGGAAATCGGCATTCAGTAATCTCGTTGGAACGAATCGGACAACAACGAAAAGATTTTATAATAAAAAATAATATTTTACAGTTAAAAATATAATAAAAGTAATGATAAAATATGGTAGATAAAATTCTGTGCCAAAAATACTAAATACTAGATGGAAAAATGTCTCAGACAACAGCAATTTGTTCCTAAAAGTTGAATAAAAATATATATAAATTTTATAAATAAGTTAATATTGTGCAAAGAAATATGTACTGGTGGAAAATGTACAAAAGTGAGAAAATTTGATAAATAAAATATATATAATAAATTATGTAGGACTAAAGTGAATTTTTTAGTTAATAACAAAAGTCGTGAATTTGGAGCAGACTTGGAATATTATAATATTGATCACAAACTTTATATAATTATTATTATTTATATTTATCAAAATTGACTAAAATTGTGAGTATTGTTGTTTGCCAGAAATAATTGCAAAGATTGAAAATTCCTGTATAATTTGTGATTAAAAGCTAGGTAAAAATATTTGTGGACAAAATTATTTATTATTTTATAAAAATTTGGTTTGCAAAATAATTTAAACTATTTGTTTTAAATTAAATCTATTAAAGGTGAAGTGAATTTATTTTCGAAAACAAATTGATAATTAATTATAATATTCGTGGTCAAAATTGCAAAAAATTAATTTGCTGGAATTTTGTGTTCATTTTCAGTAATTTTATACAACAAAAATAGCATTTTAAAATTTATTAATACATTTGTTTTACATTTTGTATTAAAAATATAATGTTTTTTTGTTTTAAATACAATAGTGCAAATAAAAGACTTTTTGTGTGCAATATAAATTCAATTCGCAAATTTTATTAGAAAAAATATTAATTAAAATCATCAAACAAATTTTAAAATTTATAACAATATATATAAAATCATAATTTGTTAAAATTTTATAAATAAATTCATTTATAATAGTTAAAAATAAATTACAAATTTGTTTGATGCAAAATTCAAGTGCAAAAAATTTTATGGTGTGTTTTTATTTATTTATTTAAAACCAAAATAATTGACAAAATTAACCTAAAATATTTTTTAAATTCACAAAAAGACTTGAAAAAAATTTAGCAAGTGATTTTTGTTAATAGTTTTAACAAAAAACTGTAAAAATTTTAACTAAAAGTCTAATTTTAGTAAAAAGCCAGTTTTTTTTAAAGACTGTACTATAAATTTGGATTTATTTTTTTAATACCAAAAATTTGTCAGAATAAATCAAAAGTATTTTTTAAATTTACAAAAATACTTCAAAAAAATTATGCAAGTGACATTTTTAATAAAAATTAACTAAAAAGTGCAGAAAAAATTTAATTTAAAGTGCAAATTTTAGACTTCATCAAACAACTGTGTATAAACAAGAATAATTTGAGAACAATTTACAAGAAAAATATTTATTTAATATAAAGTTGTACCTGAACTACATATTTTTTTATAAATACATAATGTCAATTGTTTAAACCCATTTTTAAAAATATAAAAATTTATTTATTATTAAATATATAATATAATAATTAATTAAAAATAATTATCAATAAAAAATAAAAACTACAAAAATCGTGGACTAATATATACAAAGTGCATACTGAAGTTCCTGGATGTATTTCAAAAAGTTATATACAAATATTTATACTAAATTTCAACAAATTATATAGTTTACACTATAAACTATAAATTTCATTAAAAATAATTTAAAAATCCAAATTAGTTATGATACAAAGTGACTTAGTATTCCACAATGTCATTTTTCGTTGCGCCGATTTATTCTTCCAACTACTAAAAATAATTGCACTACTTTTAGTTGCACTATTCAAACTAAACTTTGAGAACCACCTCTGACCAAATTTTTAAAAAATTGTGTCATTTTTACAATTATTTCCGTATGTATCCATATGTGAAATTGATTTATATTTACGGAGGACTTTACTTGCTGAGTATTTTGTATGTGACTTTGTACAAAATGTTGGTTGTTTGTTCTAAAAGTATGTGTTGAACAGTTTGAGAACCACAGAAAAATTGTGATAGGTGTGAATAAGGGTTTTGTAAAGTTTTGGAAGCGTACAGAGAAGTCGATTTTTTGCTAGAACAAAGAGCAAAATTCTAAATTACACTTTTTGGAATTTCTGAATTCAAAGATAAAAGTTTGAGAACCACTGAGTGAGATTCAATTTGAGACTTGATTTTGCAAGAATTTAAAATCATTTGATTATGTTACTCGGTTTTTGGAATTTCTGAATTTAAAAGTTGAAAGTTTGAGAACAACTGCGACAGCATTCTGTTAAAAGTTTGGGAACCATTGGTATTATTCAAAATTTCTAGAAATTTTAAATCTACCAATTGGAATACTATAAACAAATTGAACCAAACAAACGAATAAAAAGTTAATGAATTTTATTCCAATTATTTACAAAAACAGAGTTTGGAAATTATTGGTTGAGATTTAATTAAAAATTTTAAAACCACTGAGATTCAGACGATTTTTCGAAATTTTTGAACGAAAAAAAACTGGATTATCATTGTTTTTGGAGCATCTGCATTTATCAAAAAACATTTACTCTCAACTTTACAATTTGGATTGTAATCAAATTATTTATGAATAACACAGTTTGAGAACTATTGGTATATGTTTTTTTGAAAGTTTGAGAATTAGTGTAGAGCACTTCATTTACGAAAATTTCTTTGTTTATAATAAAGTGGATATTTTGCTAATTGGAATAACAAATTGAACCAAACAAACGCATGCAATTTATTCCAATTATTTACAAAAACAAAGTTTGAAAACCATTAGTTGAGATTTAATTGAAAGTTTGAGAACCACTGAGATTCAGAAGATTTGTATAAATTTTTGAACTCAAAAAAAACTGGATTACCATTGTTTTTGGAGCTTCTGCATTTATCAAAAAACATTTGGTGTCAACTTTACAATTTGGATTTTAATCTAATTATTTACAAATACACAGTTTGAGAACTATTGGTGTGTGTTTTTTTAAAAGTTTGAGAACCAGTGTAGAGCACCTCATTTACGAAAATTCTTTGGTTTACAATAAAGTGGATATTTTGCTTGTAAACATCACAAAACTGATTTCAACCCAAAGCTAAAAGTTTGAGAATAACTGCGACAGAATTTTGTTAAAAGTTTGGGAACCATTGGTATGTTACAAAATTTCCATTAATTTTAAATCTACCAATTGTAATACTACAATTTCAAACAAATTGAACCAAACAAACGATTAAAAGGTGAATGAATTTTATTCCAATTATTCACGAAAACAGAGTTTGAAAACCATTGGTTGAGATTTAAATAAAACTTTGAGAACCACTGAGATTCAGAAGATTTGTCCGAAGTTTTTAGCAACAAAAAACTGGATTACTATTGTTTTTGGAGCTTCTGCGTTTACCAAATAATATTTACTCTGGTGCCAACAATTTAGAATTTGATCTAATTATTTCCAAATACACACTTTGAGAACCATTGGTGGATATTTTATTGAAACTTTGAGAACCAGTGTGTATCACCAAATTTATAATAAAAGACCTATATTTATAATAAACTGGATATTTTGCTTGTTTACTCCAGAGAATTGATTTAGCAAATTGAAGGCAGAATCCTGGTTTATCCTCATCTGGTGCCAACATAGGTGCAAATTCCACAATTGGCATCGAAATTCAGTATCTTCAACACGTCCAAAATCAGTATCTTCAACAAATCGCTCACCAATTTCAAAAATTTTGTGTCCAATTGCAAAAATGCATCGACCAACAATGATATTCACAATTTTGGCAGTGTGGTTGCTGTCGGTTTCCTTAGTGTCAACGGCTCCAAATCAGCCAAAAGTTGACAAATTGTCGGAGCAATCTATAAAACAAATACAAACTTTGGCTAAAGTTCGCGTTAATACATCAGAAAACAAAACAATAGCCGATAATGCCACTCAAGCCTTCAAATACGAGTATAATCCATCAGATAGTCAGGATTATTCGACTGGATATGGCCTTGATAATAATGGTAATGATGGTGAGGAATCAGATGCAGATTTTAGAGAAAACAATGATGATGTAGCTGAATTCCGGGATCAGGATGACCAATACGCAAATCCTCCGCCGTTCCAGTTTTTACCTATAAAATTAGCCTACAATCACATGATGCCTAGGCAAGTCAACTTGGCACAAAATGCCTCAAAAAATTACGATGCCCAAAAAATTTTCTCTGGTAATTCTTGGAAACCTGTAGGAGATGATGTTGATTCATTTAGACCATTACTAACAAGAGTGGAAAGTCGACAAGAACCTTTGGTGCCTCTTGAGGATGAACCCTTTAGACCATCTTTGCCAAATTTTAAACCCAAACCAGCAACTAATGTAAAAAGTACAGTTGCTCCGAGTGAAGAGTATAAGGAGCAACAAATTTTTAAACTGTTTGACCAAGTTGTAACTACAATTAGGCCAAAATTTAAGCCAATTTCAGCAGCTTTGGTGCAGACTACTCCGAAACCAAGTACGTCTACTATCAAGATCACTGATGATCAACCTTTTAAACCATTGAATAAGCAGGAGCCAATTTCTACTGATCAAATGTTAGATAAAATAGATGTCTCTGAAAATGTTTCCAAAAACCAGGAAGATTCTGATGATGATATGTCCAAATTTGAGCGAGAAGGTGAAGACATCATCAATCCTCCAGGATCCAAATCAGATGGCTTCGAAACTACCAAGATTATGATCACTTTTCCAAGTGTTTTGGAAGTTTGGGAGAGTACGTGTCTTGTTTGGTGAGTCTTTATGGCAATACAAATTTAACTAGTTGTGTATGGCATCGTGCCTTAAGGCAAATTGCTCGAACTTCCCGTACCGTTATGAAATATTCGAGAAATTTTAAACGGTTTCAAATTTTTGCTATCTTGTTATATCTGAGCAAATCAAATGTAAATCTTCAATCAATTTATCTCCAGAACATTAACAATCGTCATTTCATTTCGAATTCAATTTCAAAAAATACTTGCCTAATTTACACAAAATTGAAAAAGTGCTCCCGTAAAGTCACAGTCTAAACGCATTTGTCGCACAATTCTGTGCGACATTTTCACTTATACAGTGCTTAGCAAGGCGGCATTTTCATATTTTTCAATAGTTTTCACAAAATTGAAAAAGTGCTACAGTGCATAAACAGTCTAAACGCACTTGGGCAAACATTTGCACCAGAGTGGCGCTTAGATTGTGCTTAGTCCGAGTAATTTTTTGAATTTCTAATCCAAAATTACAAAAATTTTATGGAAAATAAAAAAAAATGTAATAATTTTTATCCTCAAAAGCAATTGTTTTGTCAATACAAGCAGAAATTTTTTTAGATCATTCAAATCGGACGCTTAGTTCACTCAAAAATGCCATTTTTTGAACATTTAGCTCTGTATCTTCAGAATGGCGAGACCTGTCTTTGCTAAAAAATGCGAAAAGTTAAAAAATGATAAACTCAATGAATTTTAGGATATTAATATAAATTCAATTAAGAGTGGACCCACAATAGAGCCTTGAGGAACCCCAAGCTTCAAATTTAATATATTTTATTGCACTAGAAGTTGGATAGTACTTAATAAATATGAAACAATTTTTATTACATTTTTGAAATATTTTTTACAGTTTTGACAATTTTTTACAGTTTTTAAGTATGCAAAATATTTATTATTCAATATTTTCAATATGCTCTAGCATTTGTTTTTTCAATTTTTGGTTAATAAAACTAGAAATTTATCATTTTTTAAGTTCTACTAAAATTTCAATCAATTAAAGTTAAAACTTTGCCCCAAGATTATTAAAATTCAACCAAATCATCATAAATTAGACCAAATTAATAATAAAAAAAATAATAAAAACGATTACAGTTAAATGCGATTGACGAATATACTCGTCATGGACAAGTGGCAGAATTTTGCGTTTTGATGTGTTTACTCGTCATGTGTGTAAAACCCTAACAATTTGCAATTTAAAAAAATTATTTGCAATTTTTACTCAAGCCAAAATCTGATATCATTACATCATGATAAAACAGTATCCTTACGGTTGCAAGACCAAAGCTAGTACCCTAGCGCCACGGATCTAACTTTGGCAAATCTTAACATAATCGAACCGGATTTTTTTTTTACAAAAACTCTTGATGAAACTAGACATATGAAAAACCAACTAAGTAATTTTTTGTTAACAGTTGGATATTAGAAAGCAAATCCAGTAGAAGTCATTTTTAATCGTGATACTTTTTCAACATTCTTTTGACTTTTTTAGTGTTATTGCAACAATGTAAAGGTTCTTTTCTAACTCGACATTATATTTAAAAGTAATAGTCAGAATATTTGCATTTTTTACTCAAGCAAAAATCTGATATCATTACATCATGATATCACAGTATCCCTGTGGTTGCGAGACCAAAGCTCGTACCCTAGCGCCACGGATCTAACTTTGCCAAATCTTAACATAATCGAACCGGATTTTTTTTGTCCGAAAACTCTTGAAGAAACTAAACATGTAAAAAACCAACTAAAGTGATTTTTTGTTAACAGTTGGATATTAGAAAGCAAACCCAGTAGAAGTCATTTTTAATCGTGATATTTTTTTTAACATTCTTTTAACTTTTTGATGTTATTGCAGCAATCTAAAGGTTCTTTTTTAACACGACGTCATATTTAAAAGTAAAAATCAGAATATTTGCAATTTTTACTCAAGCAAAAATCTGATATCATTACATCATGATATCACAGTATCCCTATGGTGGCGAGACCAAAGCTCGTACCCTAGCGCCACGGATCTAACTTTGCCAAATCTTAACATAATTAAACCGGATTTTTTTTGTACAAAAACTTTTTACGAAACTTAACATATAAAAAACCAACTAAACTTGATATCATTATATCATGATATCACGTATCCTTATGGTTGCGAGACCAAAGCTCGTACTCTAGCGCCACGGATCTAACTTTGGCAAATCTTAACATAATCAAACCGGATTTTTTTGTACGAAAACTCTTGAAAAAACTAAACATATAAAAAACAAACTAGAGATTTTTTGTTAACAGTTAGATAGTAGAAAGCAAACCCGGTAGAAGTCATTTGTAATTGTGATATTTTTCAACATTCTTTTGACTTTGTGATGTTATTCCAGAATGTAAAGGTTCTTTATTAACTCGACATTATATTTAAAAGTAAACATCAGAATATTTGCCATTTTTACTCAAGCACAAATCTGATACCATTGTTGTGACATCATGATATCACGGTATCCCTATGGTTGCGAGACCGAGCTCGTACCCTAGCGCACGGATCTAACTTTGCCAAATCTTAAATAATCGAACCGGATTTTTTTTTTACAAAAACTCTTGAAGAAATTAACATATAAAAGTGGATCATTTACCCTTTCCTCTCAGGTTCAGCCGTCCCAAGACAAAGCATCAGCCAAGGATTCGTCCAGCACCAGCACCAGCAGTAATGATTCTTCTAGCTGTGACAGAATATGGAAGTTCCCTGGAAACTCTGATAGATTCTGGTCTCAAAAAATTACCAGCAAGTCCCTGGTCTTTGCTAAAAAATGTCTGGAACTTCTACATCGCACCCGAAGACGAAACTAGTGTTGAAGGCAAAGAATCTGATGATGGTGATGAAACGGGTAAATTGAACTGATCCTTGAATTCTCTATATTAGACAGTAAGTATGAAATACTTACATGTATCAGTAAATTAGATAAAAGTAGAAGTAAAACTAGTGGTGTATGGCATCGTGCCTTAAGGCAAATTGCTCTAAAACTTCCCATGCCGTAACGAAATAGTCGAGAAATTTTAAACGTTAATAACAAATACTGTAAGGTTAATTATTTTTGCTATCTTGTTATATTTGAGCAAATCAAATGTAAATCATAAATCAATTTATAATCATAAATCAATTTATCTCGTCATTTCATTTCGAATTCAATTTCCAGAAAAAAATAGTTGCCTAATTTACACAAAATTGAAAAAGTGCTCCCGTATAGTCACAGTCTAACCGCATTCGCAAATAATTCTGTGCGACATTTTCACTTATACTGTGCTCAGCTTGGCGTCATTTTCACATTTTTCAATAGTTTTCTCACAAAATTGGAAAAGTGCTCCAGAATCAAAAGCAGTCTAAACGCACTTGGGTAAACATTTGTATCAGAGTGACGCTTAGACTGTGCTTAGCCTACGGGAAGTTAATAATAATTAAATGATAATATTTTGTTGTATTTCTGGAAGTCTGGAATCTGAATTTTGGCATTTCTGAGATTTTCGAAAATTTTGGAAACTGGGTTTTCAGACTTTTTAAAGTGTGAATCTTGAATATCTAGAATTTGGTATCTGGAATTTGTAAAATGCAGAATTTTTTATCAAGTGCCTAGGATTTTTATTTGGAATTTTTATCATTAATAAAATGCAGGATTTTAGGTATATTAAATTGAAATCTAGGATTTCTGGAAACTGGGATTTTGGATTTAAGAACTTACTAGATTTTTTGAAACGCATAATTTGGATTTTTTGATTTTTGTAAGTTCATAATTTTGAAAATCTTGATTTCTTGGAATCCAGGATTTCTGGAATCAGACATTTCTGGAATCTGAAATTTCTGGTATCTGATATTTCTGTAATCAGAAATTTCTGGAATCAGAGATTTGTGAAATCTAAGATTTGTGTAATCAGAGATTTGCGAAATCAGAGATTCGTGAAATATAAGATTTGTGAAATCAGAGATTTGTGAAATCAGAGATTTCTGGAATCAGAGATTTGTGAAATCTGAGATTTGTGGAATCAGAGATTTATGGTTTCAGAAATTTCTAGAATCAGATTTCTGAAATCAGAGATTTATAGAATCAGAAATTTTTGGAATCAAAGATTTATGGAATCAGAGATTTCTGGAATCAGAGATTTATGGAATCAGGGATTTCGAGAATTTTGGATTCTTGGCAATTATGATTTCTGGAAACTAGTAATAACGTATATTTTGGATTTTGAAAATCTAGAATTAATGGAAATTGAGCAAGCGGAATTTAGGATTTGTGGATATTTTGATTTCTTGGATCTAGGATTTTTAAATTTTATTATTTTCTAAATGTAAAATTTTGTAGAACTAGAATTTTAGGAATCTAGGATTTTTGGGGTTTAGGATTATGTAATTATAAAATTGTTTAAATATAGAATCTAGGATTTTTGAATTTTTCTTTAGCAATAAATAGAAAATTCGTGTCATTTTTTTGGTTTTTGTCAAATAACTCAAAAATTTCATATGAAACCACCCCTTGTGAGTTAGACAGGGTGAAACTAGATAAAATTAACAATATTTTCTAGGGAACACTTTTATACAATTCGATATAAAAGTTTTGAATAAAACGACTTTGAATTCGATATTTCATTCTTTAGCAATAAATATAGAAAATTTCTTTGGAATCCTAGAATTTCGAAATCATAGAAGTATAGCAAATATATGTATTTACATATATATATATATATATATATATATATATATACATATATATTGACCTTTATAACAACTTCTTGCAAAATAAAATCTCCACAGCATTTCATTGCAGAATTTTCGCAATGGTTTCCCATGTGAAATTGCAAAAAATCCAACCAAACACTCCTCCTACATAAATCCTCCGGCATTATAATATATATATATATATATATATGCAGTTTGTTTATTTATTAGTTTATTTACATGTGTGCAAAAATATTTGCAAGTTAGAAAGTAGGTCCATTAGAGGATGGTCAGACAGAAACTAGTTTTCAGGAACGATTATAATAAAATAAATACATCTGATGATTTATTTTGCTGATATGGTGATTACCTTATACGGTGATTGTCTCTGGAGTCACTTTTTTTTCACAGATTCCATTTGTGGTCCGGTACATTAATAGATTCGTCGATAAATATCTGCTTCCGGAGATTTATCGATTTAACGGTTATTTATCAACATTTATCGATTATTGACTTTGTCGATTGACACGGTTATCGATTTATTGAACTGGAAATAATGTTATTTTTAAATTCTGGATTTGTTAAAATGGGTTCCAAAACTTCTAGATTAAAAAAATATATAAGTAATAGATTCAAAAACTTCTATTTTCGATAATATTAATAAAATATTTCTCTAAGTTTTACATTCCAGTAATTCTAGATTTCAAATAACTCTGTAACCCGGTAATATTGAATTTCTACATTTCTAGAATGCAAGTATATTTTTTAGAGATTTTTGATTCAGAAATTAGATTTTTTGAAAATTTTGTACTCTAGAAATGCCGGAACTCTACTCAAATGCTATATTTGTAAAATTCTGCCTTCTAAAAATCCTAGTATCCAGAGATACTATATTCCAGAAATCCTAGATCCAGAAATTTTAAATTCTAAAAATCCAAGATTCCAGAAATCTTAGATTCCGAAAATCCTGTATTTCGGAAATCCTAGATTCCAAAAATCCAACATTTGGAACTTAGATTTGAAAAATTCTACAATCTAAAAATCTTTATTGCAAAAATCCTAGATTTTGGAAATTCTAGATTCCAAAGATACTAGAGTGCAGAAATCCTAGATTGCAGAAATCCTAGATTGCAGAAATCCTAGATTCCAGAAATTTTAAATTCCAAAAATCCAAGATTTCAGAAATTTTAAATTCCAAAAATACAAGATTCCCGAGATAATAGGTTCTAGAAATCCTTAATTCCAGAAATTTTAAATTCCAAAAATCCAAGATTCCATAAATCTTAGATTTGGAAATCCTGGATTCCGGAAATCCTAGATTGCGGAATTCCTAGATTCCGCAATCTCAAATTCCAAAAATCTCTGATTCCAGAAATTCTTAATTTCAGAATTCTCAAATTCCACAAATCTCAGAATTTACAAATATTAGATTTCACAAATTTATGATACCAGAACTCTCACATTCCAAAAATCTTTGATTTCATAAATCTCAAATTCCACAAATCTCAAATTCCAGAAATCACTGATTCCAGAAATCTCTGATTCCAGAAATCTCTGATTCCAGAAATCTCTGATTCCAGAAATTTTTGATTCCAGAAATTTTTGATTCCAGAAATTTTTGATTCCAGAAATCTTTGATTCCAGAAATCTTTGATTCCAGAAATCTTTGATTCCAGAAATCTCATTTGAGAAATCTCACATTCCAGAAATCTCACAATCCAAGATTCCAGAAATTTTAAGTTTCAAAAATCCAAGATTCCAGAACTTCTAGATTCCCGAAATTTTAAATTTAAAAAATCCAAGATTCAAAAATTTCTAGATTCCAGAAATTCTAAATTCCAGAATTTTTGAATTTCAAAAATCTAAGATTCCAAAAAATTTAGATTCTAAAAATCCAACATTTCAGAAACCTAGATTCCAGAAGTCTCAGATTCCAGAAATCTCAATTTCCAGAAATCGCTGATTTCAAAAATCTTTGATTTCAGATATATTAAATTCTAAAAACCCAAGATTCCAAAAATCCAAGATTCCAGAAATCTCTGATTCCAGAAATTTTAAATTCCGAAAATCTTAGATTCCAGAAATTCTAGGTTCTAGAAATTTTAAATTCCGGAAATCCTAGATTCCAGAAATTCAAATTTCCAGAAATTTTAAATTTTAAAAATCCAAGATACGGAAATACAACATTTTAAAAACCTAGATTCCACAAATTTTAGATTCCACAAATTTTAGATTTCACAAATTTTAGATTTCACAAATTTTAGATTTCACAAATCTTAGATTTCACAAAATATCAAATCTCTCTTTGATTCCAGAAATCTCTGATTCCAGAGATGCTAGATTCCAGAAATCCTACATTCCAGAAATCTAGATTCCAGAAATTCTAAATTCCAATAATCCAACATTTCAAAAACCTAGATTCTAGAAATCTGAGATTCCAGAAATTTCAGATTCCACAAATCTCAAATTTCACGAATCTTAGATTTCACAAATCTCTGATTCCAGAAATGTCAGATTCCAAAAATCTCACATTCCAGAAATCTCACATTCTAGAAATCTAAGATCCAAGAAATTTCAAGAATTTCAAATATTGCAAATTTAATTACTGTGAATTTCAAATTTCAAAAATTGCAAATATTGCAATTTTACATAAAATATTAAAATAAAATTTTCGAGTTCTTACTTTGTATGAACCTTAATACATTTGAACCTGGATTTTGGATATTTTTTGGATTAGGATTAGTAGAATTTTAATATTTTTGGATTTTGAAAATATATTTAAAAAGATATATTTGAAAATATATTTCTCAAAATATTAGATTTCAGAACTCGACCCCTCTTAAAATAAAGGATATATATATTTATATATATATATATATATATATATATATATATATTGAAAATTATTATTTTTCCACAAATTTTACAAAATTTTTAATTTCCAGGTACAACCTCTATCCAGGAATCCCGAGGCAAAAAAAACAAAGGCAACTCTGGTCTCCAATACGCCATAGCCTTCATCCTGGTAAAACCTTTAATCCTGGCAGCAATCCTTCCGTTTTTCCTGCCAGGAATGATGTTTGCTGCAGCCAAAATTGGCCTTATAAACAACATAGCCTTTGGAATGGCCTTGTTTTCCTTCATCAGAGGAATGGCCTTTAATGACGACAAGGCAAATGTTGTTTATGATAATCCTGGATATGGAGGACATATGGCAGGATATCATACCAGGTATCACAGGTGATAAATTTTTAGACAAGAATTGAAAAGTATTGTGAGGTTATGTGATAGGTGGAATGGATGGATGAATGTAATAAATAATTATAAGGTGATAAATTTTTAAACGTTTTCAAATGTATTATTACAAATGCTGTAACTTTCATTCGTATTTTTGCTATCGTGTTATATCTGAGCAAATCAAATGTAAATCATAAATCAATTTATCTCCATTAACAAACGTCATTGCATTTCCAATTCAATTTAAAAAAAAAATAGGAAATATTTTAAAAATGAGGTAAAAAAATAAGTGCACGTGATATACTACTGCCGTGATATCCTACTAACCTATTGTTTTATCATGCCAGTCAATTTCAGATTTGAATATATTCTATCGAGACCTTTCAAATGAGACCCAACACGATATATTTACCGCGAAACGTTTCGACACCTCATTACACCCATCAGACTATAAATTGATTTATACAATGTCTTGTAACTTTCAAACGATAAGTCTGATTTTAATCAAAATATTCGGCAAATTTATACATAATTAAATTATCTAAATACTGTCTAAGATAGTCACACTCTAAAGCAACTCGGTATACTTTAAAATTGCAATTGAGCGAAAAAAATTGAGTATAAAGTACTCTAGTTTCCTAACAAACTTTAAGTTTTAGTATATCAAGTGCATATTTTTATTTTATCGCTTGTAACTTCTAACCGTTTATTTAAAATGAACTATGCCTTCGGCAAATTGTTTAAAATTAAATCATTGACATATTATCTAACATCATTTAGAACCTACACAACTCGGTATACCCTAAAATTTGATCGGAAATATATTAGATGTACACTTTGCTGCCGCCATTATTGTAAAGAACTCTTCTTGTAAAAACGGCGAAAGCAAAGTTGTACACCAAATAATATACAAAATTATCAATTATATTAATAGTTATTATTTACATTGATAAAAATTAGTTGTGAATTAATATAAATAATTCTAAAATATGCGTATTGATTATAATTGTAGTTCTTATAATTATTGATTAATTTTTGCTAGTTATTTGATGATGTCAATTGGTTAATTTAACTAGTTGTTATGGCATCGTGACTTACGGCAAATTGCTGGAACTTCCGTACCGTAAAGAAATATGCGAGAAATTTCAAACATTTTCAAATATATTATTACAAATACTGTAACTTCATTATTTTGCTATCTTGTTAAATGAAAAAATCGTAAATCAATTTATCTCCCGGAACATTAACAAGTCATTTCATTTCAAATTCAATATTAAAAAAAAAAAATAGTTGCCAATTTTGCACAAAAAGTGAAAAAGTGCTCCCGTATAGTCACAGTCTAAACGCATTTGCAAATAATTCGGTGCGACTATTTCACTTATACTGTGCTCAGCTTGGCGTCATTTTCACATTTTTCAATAGTTTTCTCACAAAATTGTAAAAGTGTTTCAGTATAAAAAAAACAGTCTAACGCCTTGGTAAACATTTTTACCAGAGTGGCGCTTAGATTGAGCTTAGCCTGGGTAATTTTTTGAATTTTTAATCCAAATTTTCATTTTTGAAAACTGAAAGTTAATAGTGGTTCTGAACCATGATATCGACGGTGCTGCCGTGACTTACACTCAAAAACCTTATGAATAAATAATTTTAGGTGTATTTTGTTTATCGTAATACTATTTATTATTAGGAAATTAGCTTTTATTATTAAATTAAGTAAGTGAGGTACTTAGTTATTAAATTAACAAATATATTATTTATTTTTGGATATTTAATATATTATATAACACCTTAAAGACGTCAAAAAATTGAACTATAGCCTTTGGTTCTTGCCAGCACTTCAGGTGCTTTTATATTTATTTATTATATAGTTGTAATTTTATTTCATTAGTAATTTATTAATTTATTTTATTAAGTATTTTATCTAGTTAAGTTTTAGTTAATTTTTTTGGTTTAGTTATTTAATTTTAGTTAATATTTATTTCTAGATTAGTTATATATTTTTTCAAATATATTTTATTTTCTATTTATTTTATTATTTGGTCTTCAACATAAAAAACAACTATTAAATTATATTAAATAAAGAATATTCGTATTACTAAATTTTATTGACAAATATCTACACCAATATTGGTTCGGGTCTTGGCTAAGGGTTTAAAACTATAATAGCAGACAAAAACATATAAATTAATTAATTAATAATTTATTTATTAGTTGCAAATTCCTTCAACAAAAAAATGAAAACAAATCACCTGACTATTTATTTTTACAATTTCTGCCTTCTACAAGCAAAGATTTAAACTTTTAGCCAGAACACAAACCGACTAGAAATTTGTTGAAAAAAACTTGTAGATGCTTAAAATAGACAATATTATTGACTATAGGCAAATAAATCGTAAATAAATTATTTTATTTGGACATTACCTTTCAAAGTGAAGATCCGTACCATGGTTGCAAAATTTACTAAACATTTTGCTTTCTCATCAATTATTACCTCTTTGCATTTTGTTTTTCTGAGTGATCAATATTTAGAATTATTTTGGAGAAATAATTTATTATTCACGTTCTGTGAATATATTAATAATTTCAAAAATTTGTTATTAAAAATAGACATATTAAAGATACACATATACAAAAATTAAGTCCTAATTGTGAACGGAACG